>NW_027274693.1:1078337-1378337 GCF_030028105.1 Mobula birostris | reverse complement strand
GGCAGCAGTTTCAAGGCAGGAGATTCAGGGCAGGAGTTTCAGGGAAGGTGACTCACGCCAGGATTTTCATGTCAGGAGTTTCAGGGAATGGGTTTCAGGTCAGAAATTTTGGGGCAGGAGTTTAAGGGTAGGAGATTCAGAGCAGAAGATTCAGGGCTGCAGCTTCAGGCCAGGGGTTTCAATGTCATCAGTTTCTGGGCAGGAGTTTCAGGTCAGTACTTTCAGGGCATTTGTTTCAGGGAAGGTGACTCACGGCAGGAGTTTCATGTCAGGAGTTTCAGGGCATGGGTTTCAGGTCAGAAATTTCAGAGCAGGAGTTTAAGGGTACGAGATTCAGGGCTGTTGTTTCAGGTCAGGGGTTTCAAGGTCATCAGTTTCTGGTGAGTAGTTTCAATTCAGTAGTTTCAGGGCATGAGTTTCAGGGCTGTAGTTTCAGGGCAGGATATTCAGGGCAGGAGTTGCAGGGAAGGAGTTTCAGGGCATCAGTTTCAGTGCCGTGGATTCAGGGCAGTAGTCTCAGGGCAGGAGTTTCATGGCAGGTTATTCAGGGCAGTAGTTTCAGGGCAGGAGTATCAACGTCGTCTGTTTCTGGGCAGGAGTTTCAGATCGGCAGTTTCAGCACATGTGTTTGAGGGATGTAGTTTCAGGTCTGTAGTTTCATGGCAGGAGATTCAGTGTAGGACTTTCAGGGCAGGTGATTCAGGGACCTGTTTCAGGTAGGAGATTCAGGGCAAGAGTTTCAATGTCATCAGTTTCTGCGCAGGAGTTTTGGGACAGCAGTCTCGGGGCATGAGTTTCAGGGTAGGAATTTCAGGGCCGGAGATTCAGGGCTAGAGTTTCAGGGCAGGGGTTTTAAGGTCATCAGTTTCTGAGTAGGAGTTTCATGTCTGTAGTTTTGGTGAATGAGTTTCAGGGTAGGAGATTCAGGGCTGGGGTTTCAGGGCAAGGTTTTCATGGTCATCAGGTTCTTGGCAGGAATTCTAGCTCAGTCGTGTCAGGGCATGAATTTCAGGGCTATAGTTTCAGGGCAGGAGTTGCAGGGCAGGAGATTCACGGCAGCAGTTCCAAGTTTCATGGACGGAGTTTCAGGGAAGGAGATTCAGGGTATGATATTCAGAGCCAGAGATTCAGGGCTGGAGGTGCAGGGCAGGGTTTTCAAGGTCATCAGCTTCTGGGCAGGAGTTTCAAGTCAGTAGTTTCAGGGCATTTGTTTCAGGGAAGGATTTTCAGGGCTGTAGCTTCAGGACAGGAGTTTAAGGGAAGGTGATTCAGGCCAGTAGTTTCAGGACAGGAAATTCAGGCAGGTGATTCAGGTCAGGAGTATCAGAGCTGGGATTTCACGATCATCAGGTTCTGCGCAGGAATTTAAGTTCTGTAGTTTCAGGTCATGAGGTTCAGGGCTGTAGATTCAGGGCAGGAGAATTAGGGCAGAAGCTGCAGGGAAGGAGACTCACGACAGCAGTTTCATATCAAGAGTCTCAGGGCTTTAGTCTCAGTGCAGGAGATTCAGGGCTGGAGTGTTAGGGCAGGAATTTCAGGGGAGGAGATTCAGTGCAAGAGTTTCAGGGTAGGAGTTTGAGGGCATCAGTTTCAGTGCAGTGGATTCAGGGCTGGAGTTTCAGGGCGGGAGATTCAAGGCAGGAGATTCAGGGCAGCAGTTTCAAGGCAGGAGATTCAGGGCGGGAGTTGCAGGGCAGGATATTCACGGCAGGAGTCTCAGGGCATGAGTTTCACAGCAGGAGATTCAGGGCAGGAGTTTTACGGCAGGTGTTTCAGGACTGGAGATTCAGTGCAAGAGTTTCAGGGCAGGAGTTTGAGGACAGCAGATTCAGTGCTTGAGATACAGAGCAGTCGTATCATGGCAGGAGATTCAGAGTTCAATTTCAGGACAGGTGATTCAGGGCAGTTCTTTCAGGGCAAGAGATTCAGGGCAGGAGTTTCAAGTTCATCTGTTTCTGTGGAGGAGTTTCAGGTCAGTAGTTTCGGGGCATGAGTTCAGTGTAGGAGATTTAGGGCACAAGGATTCAGGGCTGCAGTTTCAGGGCAGGGGTTCCAAGGTGATCAGCTTCTGGGCAAGGAGTTTCATGTCAATAGTTTCAGGGCATGAGTTTCAGGGAAGGAGTTTCAGGTATGTAGCTTCAGGGCATGAGTTTCAGGGAAAGAGTTTCAGGGCTGTAGTTTCAGGGCAGGAGATTCAGTGCAGGAGTTTCAAGGTCGTCAGTTTCTGGGCACGAAATTCAGGTCAGTAGTTTCGATGCATGGGTTTCAGGGGAGGAGGTTCAGGGCTGGAGTTTCAGGTCAGGGATTTCAAGGTCATCAGTTTCTGTTAGGAGTTTCAGTTCAGTAGTTTCAGGGCATGAGATTCAGGGCAGGAGATTCAGGGCAGGGTTTTCAAGGTCATCATGTTCTCGGTAGGACCTTTAGCTCAGTACTTTCAGGGCTATAGTTTCACGGCAGGAGGGTTATGGCAGGAGTTTGAGGACAGCAGATTCAGTGATTGAGATACAGAGCAGCAGTATCAGGGCAGGAGATTCAGAGTTGGAGTTTCAAGGTCATCAGTCTCAGGGCAGGAGTTTCAGGTCAGTAGTTTCGGGGCATGAGCTTCAGTGTAGGAGATTCAGGGCAGAAGATTCAGGGCTGCAGTTTCAGGGCAGAGGTTTCAAGGTCATCTGTTTCTGGACAGGAGTATCAGGGCATGCGGTTCAGGGCTGTAGATTCAGGGCAGGAGTTGCAGAAAAGGAGACTCACGATAGCAGTTACGTATCAGGAGTCTCAGGGCTTTAGTTTCAGTGCAGGAGATTCAGGGCTGGAGTGTTAGGGCAGGAATTTCAGGGCAGGAGATTCAGTGCAAGAGTTTCAGGGTAGGAGTTTGAGGGCATCAGTTTCAGTGCAGTAGATTCAGGGCAGGAGAATCAGGACAGCACTTTCAGGCCAGGTGATTCAGGGCACGAGATTCAGGGCAGGAGATTCAGGGCAGGTGTTTCAAGGTCATCAGTTTCTGGCAAGGAATTTCAGGGCGAGAGATTCGGGTCAGCTGTTTTGAGCATGAGTTTCAGGGTAGGAGATTCAGGGCAGCAGTTTCAAGGCAGGAGATTCAGGGCAGGACTTTCAGGGCATGGGTTTCAGGTCAGAAATTTCAGGGCTACAGTTTCAGGGCAGGAGTTGCAGGGCAGCAGATTCACGGCAGGAATTTCAAGTTCGTCAGTTTCTGTGGAGGAGTTTCAGGTCAGTTGTTTCGGTGCATGAGTTTCAGGGTAGGAGATTCAGGGCCAGAGATTCAGGGCTGGAGTTTCAGGGCAGGGTTTTCAAGGTCATCAGGTTCTTGGCAGGAATTTTTGCTCAGTACTTTCAGTGCATGAATTTTAGGGCTATAGTTTCAGGGCAGGAGATTCACGGCAGGAGTCTCAGGGCATGAGTTTCAGAACAGGAGATTCAGGGCAGGAGTGTTACGGCAGGTGTTTCAGGGCTGGAGATTCAGTGCAAGAGTTTCAGGGCAGGAGCTTGAGGACAGCAGATTCAGTGCTTGAGATACAGGGCAGTAGTATCAGGGCAGGAGATTCAGAGTTGGAGTTTCAGGGCGGGTGATTTAGGGCTGGAGTTTCAAGGTCATCACTTTCAGGGCAGGAGATTCAGAGGAGGAGTGTCGGGGCAGGTGATTCATGGCAGCTCTTTCAGGGCAAGAGATTCAGGGCAGGGGTTTCAAGGTCATCCGCTTCTGGGCAGGAGTTTCAAGTCAGTAGTTTCAGGGCAGGATTTTCAGGGCTGTAGCTTCAGGGCAGGAGTTTAAGGGAAGGTGATTCAGGGCAGGAGTATCAGGGCTGGGTTTTCACGGTCATCATATTCTGGGCAGGAATTTAAGTTCTGTAGTTTCAGGTCATGAGGTTCAGGGGTGTAGATTCAGGGCTGTAGATTCAGGGCAGGAGTTGCAGGGAAGGAGACTCACGACAGCAGTTTCATATCAGAAGTCTCAGGGCTTTAGTCTCAGTGCAGGAGATTCAGGGGTGGAGTGTTAGGGCAGGAATTTCAGGGGAGGAGATTCAGTACAAGAGTTTCAGGGTAGGAGTTTGAGGGCATCAGTTTCAGTGCAGTGGATTCAGGGCTGGAGTTTCAGGGCAGGGTTTTCAAGGTCATCATGTTCTTGGCAGGAATTTTAGCTCAGTAGTTTCAGGGCATGAATTTTAGGGCTATAGTTTCAGGGCAGGAGATTCACAGCAGGAGTCTCAGAGCATGAGTTTCAGAGCAGGAGATTCAGGGCAGGAGTTTTACGGCAGGAGTTTCAGGGCAGGAGTTTGAGGACAGCAGATTCAGTGCTTGAGATACAGTGCAGTAGTATCAGGGCAGGAGATTCAGAGTTCGAGTTTCAGGACAGGTGATTCAGGGCAGCTCTTCCAGGGCAAGAGATTCAGGGCAGCTCTTTCAGGGCAAGAGGTTCAGGGCTGGAGTTTCAGGTCAGGGATTTCAAGGTCATCAGTTTCTGTTAGGAGTTTCAGTTCAGTAGTTTTAGGGCATGAGATTCAGGGCTGGAATTTCAGGGCAGGGTTTTCAAGGTCATCATGTTCTCGGTAGGACCTTTAGCTCAGTACTTTCAGGGCTATAGTTTCACGGCAGGAGGGTTATGGCAGGAGTTTGAGGACAGCAGATTCAGTGATTGAGATACAGAGCAGCAGTATCAGGGCAGGAGATTCAGAGTTGGAATTTCAAGGTCATCAGTCTCAGGGCAGGAGTTTCAGGTCAGTAGTTTCGGGGCATGAGCTTCAGTGTAGGAGATTCAGGGCAGAAGATTCAGGGCTGCAGTTTCAGGGCAGAGGTTTCAAGGTCATCTGTTTCTGGGCAGGAGTTTCAGCTCAGTAGTTTCAGGGCATGAGGTTCAGGGCTGTAGATTCAGGGCAGGAGTTGCAGAAAAGGAGACTCACGATAGCAGTTACGTATCAGGAGTGTCAGGGCTTTAGTTTCAGTGCAGGAGATTCAGGGCTGGAGTGTTAGGACAGGAGATTCAGTGCAAGAGTTTCAGGGTAGGAGTTTGAGGGCATCAGTTTCAGTGCAGTGGATTCAGGGCAGCAGAATCAGGACAGCACTTTCAGGCCAGGTGATTCAGGGCAGGAGATTCAGGGCAGGTGTTTCAAGGTCATCAGTTTCTGGCAAGGAATTTCAGGGCGAGAGATTCAGGTCAGCTGTTTCAAGCATGAGTTTCAGGGCTACAGTTTCAGGGCAGGAGTTGCAGGGCAGCAGATTCACGGCAGGAATTTCAAGTTCGTCAGTTTCTGTGGAGGAGTTTCAGGTCAGTTGTTTCGGTGCATGAGTTTCAGGGTAGGAGATTCAGGGCCAGAGATTCAGGGCTGGAGTTTCAGGGCAGGGTTTTCAAGGTCATCAGGTTCTTGGCAGGAATTTTTGCTCAGTACTTTCAGTGCATGAATTTTAGGGCTATAGTATCAGGGCAGGAGATTCACGGCAGGAGTTTCAGGGCATGAGTTTCAGAACAGGAGATTCAGGGCAGGAGTGTTACGGCAGGTGTTTCAGGGCTGGAGATTCAGTGCAAGAGTTTCAGGGCAGGAGTTTGAGGACAGCAGATTCAGTGTTTGAGATACAGGGCAGTAGTATCAGGGCAGGAGATTCAGAGTTGGAGTTTTAGGGCAGGTGATTTAGGGCTGGAGTTTCAAGGTCATCACTTTCAGGGCAGGAGATTCAGAGGAGGAGTGTCGGGGCAGGTGATTCATGGCAGCTCTTTCAGGGCAAGAGATTCAGGGCAGGGGTTTCAAGGTCATCCGCTTCTGGGCAGGAGATTCAAGTCAGTAGTTTCAGGGCATTTGTTTCAGGGAAGGATTTTCAGGGCTGTAGCTTCAGGGCAGGAATTTAAGGGAAGGTGATTCAGGCCAGTAGTTTCAGGGCAGGAAATTCAGGCAGGTGATTCAGGGCAGGAGTATCAGGGCTGGGTTTTCACGGTCATCAGATTCTGGGCAGGAATTTATGTTATGTAGTTTCAGGTCATGAGGTTCAGGGTTGTAGATTCAGGGCAGGAGAATCAGGGCAGGAATTTCAGGGCAGGGTTTTCAAGGTCATCAGGTTCTTGGCAGGAACTTTAGCTCAGTACTTTCAGGGCTATATTTTCAAGGCAGGGGTTGTAGGGCAGGAGTGTTACGGCAGGAGTTTGAGGACAGTAGATTCAGTGATTGAGATACAGGGCAGTGGTATCAGGGCAGGAGGCTCAGAGTTGGAGTTTCAAGGTCATCAGTTCCAGGTCAGTAGTTTCGGGGCATGAGTTTCAGTGTAGGAGATTCAGGGCAGAAGATTCAGGGCTGCAGTTTCAGGGCAGGGTTTTCAAGGTCATCCGTTTCTGGGCAGGAATTTCAGCTCAGTAGTTTCAGGGCATTTGTTTCAGAGAAGGATTTTCAGGGCTTCAGTTTTAGGGCAGTAGTTTCAGGGCAGTAGTTTCTGGGTATGTGTTTCAGGGAAGGTGTGTCAGGGCGGAAGATTTAGGTCAATTGTTTCGCGGCATGAGTTTCAGGCCAGGACATTCAGGGCTGTGTTTTCACCATCATCAGGTTCTGGGCAGGAATTTAAGTTCTGTAGTTTCAGGTCATGAGGTTCAGGGCTGTAGATTCAGGGCAGGAGAATCAGGGCAGGAGTTGCAGGGAAGGGGACTCACGACAGCAGTTTCATATCAGGAGTCTCAGGGCTTTAGTCTCAGTGCAGGAGATTCAGGGCTGGAGTGTTAGGGCAGGAATTTCAGGGTAGGAGATTCAGTGCAAGAATTTCAGGGTAGGAGTTTGAGGGCATCAGTTTCAGTGCAGTGGATTCAGGGCAGTAGTTTCAGGGCAGGAGATACAGGACAGGACTTTCAGGCCAGGTGATTCAGGGCAGTAGTTTCAGGGAGGGAGATTCAAGGCAGGAGATTCAGGGCAGGTGTTTCAAGGTCATCAGTTTCTGGGGAGGAGTTTCAGGGTAGAAGATTCAAGGCAGCAGTTTCAAGGCAGGAGATTCTGGGCAGGCGTTTCAGGGAAGGTGACTCACGGCAGGAGTAGTATGTCAGGTGTTTCAGGGCATGGGTTTCACGTCAGAAATTTCAGGGCTATAGTTTCAGGGCAAGAGTTGCAGGGCAGCAGATTCACGGCAGGAGTTTCAAGTTCATCAATTTCTGTGGAGGAGTTTCAGGTCAGCTGTTTCGGTGCATGAGTTTCAGGGTAGGAGATTCAGGGCCAGAGATTATGGGCTTGAGTTTCAGAGCAGGGGTTTCAAGGTCATCAGTTTCTGGGCAGCAGTTTCAGATTAGTAGTTTCAGGGAAAGAGTTTCAGGGAAGGAGATTCAGGGTATGATATTCAGAGCCGGAGATTCAGGGTTGGAGTTTCAGGGCAGAGGTTTCAAGGTCATCGGTTTCGGTGCAGGAGATGCAGGTCTGTAGTTTCAGGGCTGGAGTTTCAGGGCAGGGTTTTCAAGGTCATCAGGTTCTTGGCAGGAAGTTTAGCTCAGTAGTGTCAGGGCATGAATTTTAGGGCTATGGTTTCAGGCCAGGAGATTCACGGCAGGAGATTCAGGGCAGGAGTTTTACGGCAGGTGTTTCAGGGCTGGAGATTCAGTGCAAGAGTTTCAGGGCAGGAGTTTAAGGACAGCAGATTCAGTGCTTGAGATACAGAGCAGTAGTATCAGGGCAGGAGATTCAGAGTTAGAGTTTCAGGACAGGTGATTCATGGCAACTCTTCCAGGGCAAGAGATTCAGGGCAGCACTTTCAGGGCAAGAGTTTCAAGTTCATCAGTTTCTGTGGAGGAGTTTTAGGTCAGTAGTTTCGGGGCATGAATTCAGGGTAGGAGATTTAGGGCAGAAGATTCAGGGCTGCAGTTTCAGGGCAGGGGTTCTAAGGTGATCAGCTTCTGGGCAGGAATTTCATGTCAGTAGTTTCAGAGCATGAGTTTCAGGGAAAGAGTTTCAGGGCTATAGTTTCAGGGCAGGAGATTCAGTGCAGGAGTTTCAAGGTCGTCAGTTTCTGGGCACGAATTTCTGGTCAGTAGTTTCGGGGCATGAGTGTCAGGGGAGGAGGTTCAGGGTAGGGGATTCATGACCGGAGATTCAGAGCTGGAGTTTCAGGACAGGGTTTTCAAGGTCATCAGGCTCTTGGCAGGAATTTTAACTCAGTGCTTTCAGGCCATGAATTTCAGGGCTATAGTTTCAGGGCAGGAGTTGCAGGGCAGGATTGTTACGGCTGGAGTTTGAGGACAGCAGATTCAGTGTTTGAGATACAGGGCAGTAGTTTCAGGGCTGGAGATTCAGGGCAGGTGTTTCAAGGTCATCAGTTTCTGGGGAGGAGTTTCACGGCAGGAGATTCAAGTCAGTTGTTTCGGTGCATGAGTTTCAGGGTAGGAGATTCATGACAGCAGTTTCAAGGCAGGAGATTCAGGGCAGGAGTTTCAGGGAAGGTGACTCATGGCAGGAGTTTCATGTCAGGAGTTTCATGGCATGGGTTTCACATCAGAAATTTCGGGGCAGGAGTTTAAGGGTAGGAGGTTCAGGGCAGAAGCTTCAGGGCTGCAGATTCAGGGCAAGGGTTTCAATGTCATCAGTTTCTGGACAGGAGTTTCAGGTCAGTAGTTTCAGGGCATTTGTTTCAGGGAAACTGACTCAGGGCAGGAGTTTCAGGGAAGGTGACTCATGGCAGAAGTTTCATGTCAGGAGTTTCAGGGCATGGGTTTCAGGTCAGAAATTGCAGGGCAGGAGTTTAAGGGTACGAGATTCAGGGCTGTTGTTTCAGGTCAGGGGTTTCAATGTCATCAGTTTCTGGTGAGAAGTTTCAATTCAGTAGTTTCAGGGCATGAGTTTCAGGGCTGTAGTTTCAGGGCAGGAGATTCAGTGTAGGACTTTCAGGGCAGGTGATTCAGGGACCTGTTTCAGGTAGGAGATTCAGGGTAAGAGTCTCAATGTCATCAGTTTCTGCGCAGGAGTTTCGGGACAGCAGTTTCAGGGCATGAGTTTCAGGGTAGGAGATTCAGAGCCGGAGATTCAGGGCTGGAGTTTCAGGGCAGGGTTTTCAAGGTCATCTGGTTCTTGGCAGGAATTTTAGCTCAGTTGTGTCAGGGCATGAATTTCAGGGCTATAGTTTCAGGGCAGGAGTTGCAGGGCAGGAGATTCACGGCAGGAGTTTCAAGTTCATCAGTTCCTGTGGAGGAGTTTCAGGTCAGTTGTTTCGGTGCATGAGTTTCAGGGCTGGAGTTTCAGGGCAGGGGTTTCAAGGTCATCAGTTTCTGGGCAGCAGTTTCAGATCAGTAGTTTCAGGGAAGGAAATTCAGCGTCTGATACTCAGAGCCGGAGATTCAGGGTTGGAGTTTCAGGGCAGGGGTTTCAAGGTCATCGGTTTCGGGGCAGGAGTTGCAGGTCTGTAGTTTCAGAGCATGAGTTTCAGGGAAGGAGTTTCAGGGCGGGTATTCAGGTCAATTGTTTCGGGGCATGAGTTTCAGGGTAGAAGGTTAAGGGCAGGAGATTCAGGGCTGGAGGTTCAGGGCAGGGTTTTCAAGGTCATCAGATTCTGGGCAGGAATTTTAGGTCGGTAGTTTCAGGGCATTTGTTTCAGGGAAGGATTTTCAGGGCTGTAGCTTCAGGGCAGGAGTTTAAGGGAAGGTGATTCAGGCCTGTAGTTTCAGGGCAGGAAATTCAGGCAGGTGATTCAGGGCAGGAGTATCAGGTCATCACTTGCTGGGCAGGAGTTTCAGATCAGTATTTTCGGGGAATCAGTTTTAGGGTGGGAGATTCAGGGCAGTAGATTCAGGGCTGGAGTTTCAGAGCAGGGATTCCAAGGTGATCAGCTTCTGGGCAGGAGTTTCATGTCAGTAGTTTCAGGGCATGAGTTTCAGGGAAAGAGCTTCAGGACTGTAGTTTCAGGGCAGGAGATTCAGTGCAGGAGTTTCAAGGTCGTCAGTTTCTGGGCACGAATTTCAGGTCAGTAGTTTCGGGGCATGAGTTTCAGCTGAGGAGATTCAGGGTAGGGGATTCATTATCGGAGATTCAGAGCTGGAGTTTCAGGGCAGGCGTTTCAAGGTCACCAGTTTCTGGGCAAGAGTTTCAGGTCAGTAGTTTCTGGGCATGCGTTTCAGGGAAGGCGTGTCAGCGCGGGAGATTTAGGTCAACTGCTTCGGGGCATCAGTTTCAGGGCAGGAGATACAGGGCAGGAGTTTCAGGGCGGGAGCTTCAGGGCAGGAGATTCAGGGCAGGTGTTTCAATGTCATCAGTTTCTGGGCAGGAGATTCAGGTCAGTTGTTTCGCAGCATGACTTTCAGGGTTGGAGATTCAGGGCAGCAGTTTCAAGGCAGGAGATTCGGGGCATGACTTTCAGGGTTGGAGATTCAGGACAGCAGTTTCATGTCAGGAGTTTCAGGGCATGGTTTTCAGGTCAAAAATTTCAGGGCAGGAGTTTCAGGGCAGGAGATTCAGGGCAAGACGTTCAGGGCTGGAGTTTCATGGCAGGGGATTCAGGGCAGGAGCTTCTTGGCAGATGATTCTGGGCAGTTGTTTCAGGGCAGGAAATTCAGGGCAGGAGTTTCATGGTCATCAGTTTCTGGGCAGTTGTTTCAGGTCAGTAGTTTCGGTGCATGAGTTTAAGGGTAGGAAATCCAGGGCTGGAGTTTCAGGTCAGGGGTTTCAAGGTCATCAGTTTCTGGGTAGGAGTTTCAGTTCAGTAGTTTCAGGGAATGAGATTCAGTGCGGGAGATTCAGGTCAATTGTTTCGGGGCATGAGTTTCAGGGTAGAAGATTCAGGGCAGGAGATTCAGGGCTGGAATTTCAGGGCAGGGTTTTCAAGGTCATCAGGTTCTTGGCAGGAACCTTAGCTCAGTACTTTCAGGACTATAGTTTCAGGGCAGGAGTTGTAGGGCAGGAGTGTTACGGCAGGGGTTTGAGGGCAGCAGATTCAGTGATTGAGATACAGGGCAGTTGTATCAGGGCAGGATGCTCAGAGTTGGAGTTTCAAGGTCATCAGTTCCAGGTCAGTAGTTTCGGGGCATGAGATTCAGTGTAGGAGATTCAGGGTTAGAAGATACAGGGCTGCAGTTTCAGGGCAGGGGTTTCAAGGTCATCAGTTTCTGGGCAGGAGTTTCAAGGCATTTGTTTCAGGGAAGGATTTTCAGGGCTTCCATTTTAGGGCAGTAGTTTCAGGGCAGTAGTTTCTGGGTATGTGTTTCAGGGAAGGTGTGTCAGGGCAGGAGATTTAGGTCAATTGTTTCGTGGCATGAGTTTCAGGCCAGGACATTCAGGGCTGGGTTTTCACGATCATCAGATTCTGGGCAGAAATTTAAGTTCTGTACTTTCAGGTCAGGAGTTTCAGGGCTGTAGATTCAGGGCAGGAGTTGCAGTAAAGGAGACTCACGATAGCAGTTTCGTATCAGGACCCTCAGGGCTTTCGTTTCAGTGCAGTAGATTCAGGGCAGTAATTTCAGGGCAGGAGATACAGGGCAGGAGTTTCAGGCCAGGTGATTCAGGGCAGTAGTTTCAGGGCGGGAGAATTAGGGCAGGAGATTCAGGGCAGGTGTTTCAAGGTCATCAGTTTCTGGGAAGGAATTTCAGGGTGGGAGATTCAGGTCAGTTGTTTCGGGGCATGAGATTCAGGGTAGGAGATTCAGGGCAGGAGTTTCAGGGAAGGTGACTCACGGCAGGAGTTTCATGTCAGGAGTTTCAGGGCATGGGTTTCAGGTCAGAAATTTCAGGGCAGGAGTTGCAGGGCAGCAGATTCACGGCAGGAGTTTCAAGTTCATCAGTTTCTGTGGAGGAGTTTCAGGTCAGTTGTTTCGGTGCATGAGAGGAGCACGAAAACACAGCAATATAGTGGAAGGTATGCAAGGTGCACGAAAACACAGCTATACAGCGGAAGCTATGAGAGGTGCGCGAAAACACAGCTGTGTTTTCGGGCTCCTCTCATCGGTTTCCCTGTGTCGCCATGTTTTCACGCACCTCCCATAGCTTCCCCTATATCTCTCTGTTGTTGCGCACTTCTCATACCCTCCCCTATATCGGTGTGTTTTCGTCCACCTCTCATACCATCCCCTATATCGCCGTGTCTTCATGCATCTCCCATAGCTTCCACTAGAATGGTGTTTTCGCACACATCTCATAGCTTCCCCTAAATTGCTTTGTTTCGCGCACCTTTCATAGCTTCCCCTAAATTGCTGTTTTTTCGCGCACCTCTCATATCTTCCCCATATCACCGTGTTTTCATGCACCTCCCATACCTTCCCCTATATTGCTGTGCTATCACGCACCGCCCATATTTTCTCCAAAAATGTTGTCCTTCCGCACACTTCTCATACCTGCCCCAATATGGCTGTGTTTTCGCGCAGCTCTCATACCTTCCCCTGTATTGCGGTGTTTTTGCACACTACCCATATATTCCCCTATATCGCTGTGTTTTTGCGCACCTCTATAGCTTCCCCTATATTGCTGTGTTTTCACGCACCTCCCACAGCTTCCCCAATATCATTGTGTATTCGCACACCTCTCATAACTTCCCCTGTATAGCTGTGTTTTTGCTCACCTCTCATAGCTTCCCCTGTATCGACGTGTTTTCGTGCACCTCTCATACATTCTGCTACATCGCCGGGTTTTCGCGCACCTCTCATACATTCCACTATTTCGCTGTGTTTTCGTATACGTCCCATACCTTCCCGTATATTGCTGTGTTTTCGTGTACGTTCCATACCTTTCCGTATATTGCTGTGTTCTCGTGCAACTCCCATAGTTTCCCCTGTATCGCTGTGTTTTCGCTTCCCTCTCATAACTTTCCCTAAATCGCTTTGTTTTCGCGCACCTCCCATAGCTTCACCTATGTCGCCATGTAATTACGCACCTCTCATGCCTTCCCCTATATCGCCCTGTTTCTGCGCACCTCTCATAGCTTCCCCAATATCGCTGGGTTTTCGTTCACCTCCAATAGTTTCCCCAATAACGCTGTGTTTTCGCGCACCTCTCATACATTCCTTTATATCTCTGTGTTTCTGCGCACCTCCCATACCTTCCCCAATATGGCTGTGTTTTCGTGCAGCTCTCATACCTTCCCCTGTATTGTGGTGTTTTCGCACAACTCCCATATCTTCTCCATTATCGCCGTGTTTTCACGCACCTCCCATAGCTTCCCCTATACCGCTGTGTTTTCTTGCACCTCTCATACTTTTCCCTATATCACTCGGTTCTCGTGCACATCCCATAGCTTCCCATATATTGCTGTGTTTTTGCGCAGCTCTCATACTTCTCCCTATATCTCTGTGTTTTCGCGCACCTCTCATACCTTCCCCTTTTTAGCTGAGTTTTCGCTCATCTCTCATAACTTCTCCAATATTGCTGTGTTTTCGTGCACCTCCCATAGCTTCCCCATATCGGTGTTTTGATGCAACTGTCATATCTTCCCCTATATCATTGTGTTTTCACGCACCTCTCATACTGTTCCCTATATCGCTGCATTTTCGGGCACCTCTCATCGGTTCCCTTGTATCGCCGTGTTTTCACACACCTCCAATAGCTTGCCCTACATCTCTCTGTTGTCAGGCACTTCTCATACCCTCCCCTATATCGGTGTGTTTTCGTCCACCTCTCATACCATCCCCTATATCGCCGTGTCTTCACACACCTCCCATAGAATCCACTAGATTGCTGTTTTCACACACCTCTCGTACCTTCCCCCATATCACCGTGTTTTCGCGCACCTCCCATACCTTCCCCTATATGGCTGTGTTATTGCGCACCGCCCATAGTTTCTCTAATAACGCTGTGTTTTCGCGCACTTCTCATACCTGCCCCAATATGGCTGTGTTTTCGCGCACCTCCCATATCTTCCCCTATATCGCTGTGTTTTCGTGCACCTCTCATAGCTTCCCCTATATCGCTGTGTTTTCGGGCCCCTCTCATACATTCTCCTATATTGCCGTGTTTTCACGCATCTCGCGTAACTTCCCATATATTTCTGTATTGTCGCTTCCCTCTCATAACTTCCCCTGTATCGCCCTGTTTTTGCGCACCTCCCATAGCTTCCCCTACATCTCTCTGTTGTCGCGCACTTCTCATACCCTCCCCTATATTGCTGTGATTTTGCGCACCTCTCATACCTTCCCCAATATGGCTGTGTTCTCACGAACCTCTCATAACTTCCCCTGTATCGTCCTATTTTCACGCACCTCCCATAGCTTCCCATATATCGCAGTGTTTTCGCGCACCTCGCAGAGCTTTCCCAACGTTACTGTGTTTTTGCGCACCTCTCAGACCTTCTCCTATATCGCCGTGTTTTCACGCACCTCCCATAGCCTCCCCTATATCGCTGTGTTTTCTTGCAACTCTGATACTTTTCCCTATATCACTCTGTTTTCGTGCCCATCCCATAGCTTCCCATATATTGCTGTGTTTTTGCGCAGCTCTCATAGCTTCTCCTATATTGCTGTATTTTCGTGCACCTCCAATAGCTTCCCCATTTTGGTGTTTTGATGCACCTGTCATACCTTCCCCTATATCGCTGTGTTATCACGCACCTCTCATAGCTTCCCCTACATCTCTCTGTTGTCGCGCACTTCTCATACCCTCCCCTATATTGGTGTGTTTTCGTCCACCTCTCATACCATCCTCTATATCGCCATGTCTTCGCGCATCTCCCATAGCTTCCACTAGATTGCTGTTTTCGCGCACATCTCATAGCTTCCCCTAAATTGCTTTGTTTCGCGCATCTCATACCTTCCCCTAAATTGCTGTGTTTTCGCGCACCTTTCATAGATTCCCCATATCGCTGTGTTTTCGCGCACCTCTCATATATTCCCCATATTGCCGTGTTTTCGAGCACCTCTCATACCTTCCCCAATATCACCGTGTTTTCGTGCACCTCCCATACCTTTCCCTATATCGCTGTGTTATCGCGCACTGCCCATAGTTTCTCCAAAAACGCTGTGTTTTCGCGTACCTCTCATACCTTCTCCTATATCTCCGTGTTTTCACACACCTCCCATAGCTTCCCCTATATTGCTGTGTTTTCTTGCACCTCTCATACTTTTCCCTATATCACTCTGTTCTCGTGCACATCCCATAGCTTCCCATATGTTGCTGTGTTTTAGCGTAGCTCTCATACCTTCCCCTTTTTAGCTGTATTTTCGTCCACCTCCCATAGCTTCCCCATATCGGTGTTTTGACGCACCTGTCATACCTTCCCCTATATCGCTGTGTTATCACGCACCTCCCATAGCTTGCCCTACATCTCTCTGTTGTCGCGCACTTCTCATACCCTCCCCTATATCGGTGTGTTTTCTTCCACCTCTCATACCATCCCCTATATCGCCGCGTCTTCACGCACCTCCCATAGCTTCCACTAGATTGCTTTGTTTCGCGCACCTCTGATACCTTCCCCTAAATTGCTGTGTTTTTGCACACCTCTCATAGATTCCCCATATTGCCGTGTTTTCGTGCACCTCTCATAGATTTCCCATATCGCCATGTTTTCGAGCACCGCTCATACATTCCCCCATAATACCGTGTTTTCGTACAGCTCCCATACTTTCCCCTATATCGCTGTGTTATCGCGCACCGCCAATAGCTTCTCCAAAACCCTGTGTTTTTGCGCACTTCTCATACTTGCCCCAATATGACTGTGTTTTCGCACAGTTCTCATACCTTCCCCTGTATTGCGGTGTTTTCACGCTCCTCCCATAGCTTCCCATATATTACGATGGTTTCGCGCACCTCTCATTGCATCCCACAAATCACTATGTTTTCGTGCACCTCTCATAGCTTCCGTTATATCGACATTTTCTTGCGCACCTCGCATAGCTTCCCCTACATCACTGTGTTTTCGCGTACCTCCCATAGCTTCCCCTATGTCGTTGTGTATTTTGCCCACCTCTCATACCTTCCCCTATATCAATGTGTTTTGCGCACCACTCGTAGCTTCCCCTGTATTGATGTGTTTTCGCGCACCTCTCATACCTGCCCCTATGTCGCCCTGTTTTTGCAGACCTCTCATCGGTTCCCCTATATCTCTGTGTTTTCGTGCAGCTCGCATACCTTCCCCTGTATCGTTGTGTTTTCGCGCACCTCCCATAGCTTCCCCCATATCACTCTGTTTTCACGCACCTCTCATACCGTCCTCTATATCGCTGCATTTTCATGCACCTCTCATCGCTTTCCCTATATCGATGTGTTCTCAAGCACCTCTCATACCTTCACGTATATCGCCTTGTGTTCGCGCACCTCCCATTGTTTCCCCTATATCACTCTGTTTTCGAGCACCTCTCATACCTTGCACTATATTGATGTGTTTTCGCACACCTCTCATACCTTCCCCATATCGCTGTTTTTCCTGCACCTCCCATAGCTTCCCATATTTCGCTGTGTTTTCGCGCACCTCTCGTATCTTCCCCTACACCGCTGCGTTTTTGCGAGCCTCGCATACCTTCCCCTATGTTCGTTGTGTTGCCGTGCACCTCTCATACCTTCCCCTATATCACTGGGTTTACGCGCATCTCGCATACCTACCCCTATATCACTGTGTTTTCACGCAGATCTCATACCGTCACGTATATCGCCTTGTGTTCGCACACCTCCCATTATTTCCCCTATATCACTCTGTTATTGAGCACCTCTCATACCTTCCACTATATTGATGTGTTTTCGCACACCTCTCATACCTTCCCCAATATCGCTGTTCATCCCGCGCCAACCATAGCTTCCTATTTTTCACCGTGTTATCACGCACTTCTCATAGCTTCCCATATATTGCGATGTTTTCACGCACCTCTCATAACTTCCCCCAAATCGCTATGTTTTCGTGCACCTCTCATACCTTCCCCTATGTTGCTCTGTTCTCGTGCACCTCCCATAGCTTTCCATATTTCGCTTTGTTTTCGCACACCTCTCATACCTCCCGCTATATCGCTGTGCTTTCGCGCACCTCTCGTATCTTCCCCTACACCGCTGCGTTTTTGTGAGCCTCGCATACCTTCCCTTATGTTGTGTTTTCGTGGACCTCTCATACCTTCCCTTATATCACTGTGTTTACGCGCATCTCGCATACCTACCCCTATATCACTGTGTTCTCAAGCACCTCTCACAGCTTCACGTATATCGACTTGTGTTCGCGTACCTCCGTGTTCGCGCACCTCCCATTGCTTCCCCTATATCACTCTGTTTTCCCGCACCTCTCATACCTTCTCCTATATTGCTGTTTTCACACACTTCTCGTAGCTCCTATATTGCTGTTTTCACACACCTCTCATAGCTTCTGCTATATCGCTGTGTTTTCGCACACCTCGCATACCTTCCCCTAGATCATTGTGTTTTCGCGCACCTCTCGTAGCTTGCCCTGTATCGATGTGTTTTCGCGCACCTCTCATACCTGCCCCTATATCACCGTGTTTTCGCAGACCTCTGATAGCTTCCCCTATATCATTGTGTTTTCGCGCACCTCTCATACCTACCACTGTATCGATGTGTTTTCGCGCATCTCTCATACCTTCCCCTATATCGCTGTGTTATCAAGCGGCTTTATAGCTTCCCCTATATTGCTGTGTTTTCGCATACCTCCCATAGCTTCCGCTATATCGCTGTTTTGCACACCTCTCATAGTTTGCCATATATGGCGAAGTTTTCACACACCTCTCATGGCTTCCACTAGATCGCTGTGTTTTCACGCACCTCACATAGCATCCCCTATATCGCCAAGATTTCGCACGCCTCCCATAGCTTCCCCTATATTGCTGTGTTTTCTCGCACCTCTGATACCTTCCCCTATATCACTCTGTTGTCGTGCACCTCCCATTGCTTCCCATATATCGCTGTGTTATCGCGCTTCATTAATACCTTCCCCTGCATCACTGTATTTTCACGCACCTTTCATACCTTCTCCTATATCGCCGTCTTTTCACGCACCTCACGTAGCTTCCCCTATATTGCTGTGTTTTCTTGCACCTGTCATACCTTCCGTTATATCGCTGTGTTTTCGCGCACCTCTCATACCTTCCCCTATATCGTGGTGTTTTCGCACAACTTGCATACCTTCCCCTATATCGCTGTGTTTTTGCGCACCTCGCATACCTTCCCCTATGTCGTTGTGTATTCGTGCACCTCTCATACCTTCCACTATATCGATGTGTTTTTGCACACCTCTCATACCTTCTCCTATAACGCCGTCTTTTCATGCACCTCCCGTTACTTCCCCTATATTGCTGTGTTTTCTTGCACCTGTCATACCTTCCCCTATATCGCCGTGTTTTCGCGCACCTCCCATAGCTTCCCTTATAACGTTCTGTTTTTGTGCACCTCTCATACCTTCCCCTATATCGTTGTGTTTTTGCGTACCTCGCATACCTTCCACTATATACATGTGTTTTCGTGCACCTCTCATACCTTCACGTATATCGCCTTGTGTTCTCGCACGTCCCATTGCTTCCACTATATCACTGTGTTTTTGTGCACCTCTCAAACCTTCTCCTATATCGCCACATTTTCGCACACCTCTCATAGCTTCCCCTATATCGCTGTGTTTTCGCTTACCTCGCGTACCTTCCCCTATATCATTGTGTTTTCGCGCACCTCTGATACCTACCACTGTATCGATATGTTTTCGCGCACCTCTAAAACCTTCCCCTATATCGCTGAGTTATCAAGCAGCTTTCATAGCTTCCCCTATATTGCTGTCTTTTCGCATACCTCCCATAGCTTCCCATATATCACTGTGTTTTCGCGCACTTCTCATACCTTCTCCTATATTGCCGTCTATTTACGCACCTTCCGTAGCTTCCCCTATATTGCTGTGTTTTCTTGCACCTGTCATACCTTCCACTATATCGCCGTGTTTTCGCGCACCTCTCATAGCTTCCCCTACATCGCTGTGTTTTCGTGCACCTCGCATACCTTTCCCTATGTCGTTGTGTTTTCGTGCACCTGTCATACCTTCCACAAAATTGATGTGTTTTTGCGCGCCTCTCATACCTTCTCCTATATCGCCGTCTTTTTACGCACCTTCCGTAGCATCCCCTATATTGCTGTGTTTTCTTGCACCTGTCATACCTTCCTCTATATCACCGTGTTTTCGCGCACCTCCCATAGCTCCCCATATATCGCTGTGTTTTCACACTCCTCGCATACCTACCCCTATATTACTGTGTTTTCACACACGTCCCATACCTTCCCATATATTGCTGAGTTTTCGCACACCTCCCATAGCTTCCCCTATATCGCTGTGTTTTCACGCACGTCTCAGAGTTTCCCCTATATTGCCATTTTTTCGCGCAGCTCCCATAGCTTCCCCAATATGGCTGTGTTTTCGCACACCTCTTATGCCTTCCCCTGTATCGCTGTGTTTTCGCACACCTCCCATAGCTTCCTCTATATCATTGTGTTTTCGTGCACCTCTCATACTTTCCCATATATAGCTAAGTTAACGCTCCCCTCTCATAGCTTCCCCTATATCACCGTGTTTTCGCGCACCTCTCATAGCTTCCCCTATATCGCTGTGTTTTCACGCACCTGGCATACCTTCCCCTATGTCATTGTGTTTTTGCGCACCTCTCATACATTCTCCTATATCGCCACGTTTTCGCACACCTCTCATAGCTTCCCCTATATCGTTGTGTTCTTGCGCACCTCTGTTAGCTTCCCCTGTATCGATGTGTTTTTGCGCTCCTCTCATACCTGCCCCTATATCGCCGTGTTCTTGCGCACCTCTGTTAGCTCCCCTATATCACTGTGTTTTAATGCACGTCCCATACCTTCCCATTATTGCTGTGTTTTCGCTCCCCTCCCATAACTTCCCCAATATCGCTCTGTTTTCGCGCACCTCTCATACCTTCCCCTATATCACTGGGTTTACGCGCATCTCGCATACCTACCCCTATATCACTGTGTTTTCACGCAGATCTCATACCATCCTCTATATCGCTGCATTTTCATGCACCTCTCATCGCTTCCCCTATATCGATGTGTTTTCAAGCACCTCTCATACCTTCACGTATATCGCCTTGTGTTCACACACCTCCCATTATTTCCCCTATATCACTCTGTTATTGAGCACCTCTCATACCTTCCACTATATTGATGTGTTTTCGCACACCTCTCATACCTTCCCCAATATCGCTGTTTATCCCGCACCTCCCATAGCTTCCCATTTTTCGCCGTGTTATCACGCACTTCTCATAGCTTCCCATATATTGCGATGTTTTCACGCACCTCTCATAACTTCCCCCAAATCGCTATGTTTTCGTGCACCTCTCATACCTTCCCCTATGTTCCTCTGTTCCCGTGCACCTCCCATAGCTTTCCATATTTCGCTTTGTTTTCGCACATCTCTCATACCTTCCGCTATATCGCTGTGTTTTTGCGCACCTCTCGTATCTTCCCCTACACCGCTGCGTTTTTGCGAGCCTCGCATACCTTCCCCTATGTTGTTGTGTTTTCGTGCACCTCTCATACCTTCCCCTATATCACTGTGTTTACGCGCATCTCGCATACCTACCCCTATATCACTGTGTTCTCAAGCACCTCTCATAGCTTCACGTATATCGACTTGTGTTCGCGCAACTCCCATTGCTTCCCCTATATCACTCTGTTTTCACGCACCTCTCATACCTTCTCCTATATTGCTGTTTTCACACACCTCTCATAGCTCCTATATTGCTGTTTTCACACACCTCTCATTGCTTCTCCTATATCGCTGTGTTTTCGCAGACCTCGCATACCTTCCCCATGATCGTTGTGTTTTTGTGCACCTCTCATAGCTTCCCCTCTATCGTGGTGTTTTTGCGCACCTCTCATACCTTCCACTATATCGATGTGTTTTCGCGCACCTCTCGTAGCTTGCCCTGTATCGATGTGTTTTCGCGCACCTCTCATACCTGCCCCTATGTCACCGTGTTTTCGCAGACCTCTGATAGCTTCCCCTGTATCAATGTGTTTTCGCGCACCTCTCATACCTACCACTGTATCGATGTGTTTTCGCGCATCTCTCATACCTTCCCCTATATCGCTGTGTTATCAAGCAGCTTTATAGCTTCCCCTATATTGCTGTGTTTTCGCATACCTCCCATAGCTTCCGCTATATCGCTGTTTGTGCACACCTCTCATAGTTTGCCGTATATGGCGATGTTTTCACACACCTCTCATGGCTTCCACTAGATCGCTGTGTTTTCACGCACCTCACATAGCGTCCCCTATATTGCCAAGATTTCGCACACCTCCCATAGCTTCCCCTATATTGCTGTGTTTTCTCGCACCTCTGATACCTTCCCCTATATCACTCGGTTGTCGTGCACCTCCCATTGCTTCCCATATATC
Organism: Mobula birostris; assembly: GCF_030028105.1. Lineage (NCBI taxonomy): Eukaryota > Metazoa > Chordata > Chondrichthyes > Myliobatiformes > Myliobatidae > Mobula > Mobula birostris. Next base: position 1,357,071 of record NW_027274693.1, on the reverse strand, counting down.
GCTGTGTTATCGCGCTTCATTAATACCTTCCCCTGCATCACTGTATTTTCACGCACCTTTCATACCTTCTCCTATATCGCTGTCTTTTCACGCACATCACGTAGCTTCCCCTATACTGCTGTGTTTTCTTGCACCTGTCATACCTTCCCCTATATCGCCGTGTTTTCGCACAACTCGCATACCTTCCCCTATATCGCTGTGTTTTTGCGCACTTCTCATACCTTCTCCTATATCGCCGCGTTTTCGCACACCTCTAATAGCTTCCCCTATATCGCTGTATTTTCGCACAACTCGCATACCTTCCCCTATATCGTTGTGTTCTTGCGCACCTCTGTTAGCTTACCCTGTATCGATGTGTTTTTCTGCTCCTCTCATACCTGCCCCTATATCGCCATGTTTTCGCAGACCTCTCATAGCTTCCCCTATATTGCTGTGTTTTCGCTTACCTCACGTACCTTCCCCTATATCATTGTGTTTTCGCGCACCTCTGATACCTACCACTGTATCGATGTGTTTTCGCGCACCTCTAAAACCTTCCCCTATATCGCTATGTTATCAAGCAGCTTTCATAGCTTCCCCTATATTGCTGTCTTTTTTCGCATACCTCCCATAGCTTCCCATATATCACTGTGTTTTCGCGTACCACTCATACCTTCCGCTATATCGCTGTGTTTTCGCGCAGCTCTCATAACTTCCCCTATTTCACCGTGTTTTCACACACTTTCCATAGCTTCCTAATTATCGCTGTGTTTTTGTATGCCTATCATACCTTCCCCTATATGGCTGTGTTTTCTTGCACCTCCCATATCTTCCCATATATCGCCGTGTTTTCGCGCACCCTTCATACCTTCCACTACATCGCTGTGTTTTCGCGCACCTCTCATACCTTCTCCTATATCGTCGTCTATTTACTCACCTTCCGTAGCTTCCCCTATATTGCTGTGTTTTCTTGCACCTGTCATACCGTCCAGTATATCGCCGTGTTTTCGCGCACCTCTCATAGCTTCCCCTACATCGCTGTGTTTCCGTGCACCTCGCATACCTTTCCCTATGTCGTTGTGTTTTCGTGCACCTCTCATACCTTCCACTATATTGATGTGTTTTCGCACACCTCTCATAGCTTCCCCTACATCGCTGTGTTTTCGCGCACCTCTCATACCTTCTCCTATATCGCCGTCTTTTTACGCACCTTCCGTAGCTTCCCCTATATTGCTGTGTTTTCTTGCACCTGTCATACCTTCCTCTATATCACCGTGTTTTCGCGCACCTCCCATAGCTCCCCATATATCGCATTGTTTTCACGCTCCTCGCATACCTACCCCTATATTACTGTGTTTTCACGCACGTCCCATACCTTCGCATATATTGCTGAGTTTTCGCACACCTCCCATAGCTTCCCCTATATCGCTGTGTTTTCGCACACGTCTCAGAGCTTCCCCTATATTGCCATATTTTCGCGCACCTCCCATAGCTTCCCCAATATGGCTGTGTTTTCGCACACCTCCCATAGCTTCCCCTATATCACTGTGTTTTCGTGCACCTCTCATACTTTCCCATATATAGCTGAGTTAACGCTCCCCTCTCATAGCTTCCCCTATATCACCGTGTTTTCACGCACCTCTCATAGCTTCCCCTATATCGCTGTGTTTTCACGCACCTGGCATACCTCCCCCTATGTCATTGTGTTTTTGCACACCTCTCATTGCTTCCCCTGCATCGCTGTGTTATCAAGCAGCTTTCATAGCCTCCACTATATTGCTTTGTTTTCGCGCACCTCTCATACCTTCTCCTATATCGCCGCGTTTTCACACACCTCTCATAACTTCCCCTATATCGTTGTGTTCTTGCGCACCTCTGTTAGCTCCACTGTATTGATGTGTTTTTGCGCTCCTCTCATACCTGCCCCTATATCGCCGTGTTTTCGCAGACCTCTCATAGCTTCCCCTATATCGCTGTGTTTTCGCTTACCTCGTACCTTCCCCTATATCATTGTGTTTTCGCGCACCTCTGATACCTAGCACTGTATCGATGTGTTTTCGTGCACCTCTAAAACCTTCCCCTATATCGCTGTGTTATCAAGCAGCTTTCATAGCTTCCCCTACATTGCTGTGTTTTCGCATACCTCCCATAACTTCCCATATATCACTGTATTTTCGCGCACCGCTCATACTTTCGGCTATATCGCTGTGTTTTCGCGCACCTCTCGTATCTTCCACTACATCGCTGCGTTTTTGCGCAGCTCTCATACCTTCCCCTATTTCACCGGGTTTTCACACACCTCCCATAGCTTCCTAATTATCGCTGTGTTTTCGTATGCCTATCATACCTTCCTCTATATGGCTGTGTTTTCTTGCACCTCCTATAGCTTCCCATATATCACTGTGTTTTCGCGCACCACTCATACTTTCCACTACATCGCTGTGTTTTCGCGCACCTCTCATACCTTCTCCTATATCACCGTCCTTTTACGCACCTTCCGTAGTTTCCCCTATATTGCTGTGTTTTCTTGCACCTCTCATACCTTCCACTATATCGCCGTGTTTTTGCGCACCTCTCATAGCTTCCCCTACATCACTGTGTTTTCACGCACCTCTCATACCGTCCTCTATATCGCTGCATTTTCATGCACCTCTCAGCGCTTCCCCTATATCGATGTGTTTTCAAGCACCTCTCATACCTTCAGGTATATCGCTGTGTTTTCGCGCACCTGTCATACCTTCTACTATATCGTGTTTTCGCGCACCTCCCATAGCTCCCCATATATCACTGTGTTTTCACGCTCCTCGCATACCTAACCCTATATCACTGTGTTTTCACGAACGTCCCATGCCTTCCCATTATTGCTGTTTTCGCGCCCCTCCCATAACGTCCCCAATATCGCTCTGTTTTCGCACACCTCTTATACCTTCCCCTGTATCGCTGTGTTTTCACACACCTCCCATAGCTTCCCCTATATCACTGTGTTTTCGTGCACCTCTCATACTTTCCCATATTTAGCTGAGTAAACGCTCCCCTCTCATAGCTTCCCCTATATTGCTCTGTTTTCTTGCACCTGTCATACCTTCCCCTATATCACACGCGCACCTCCCATAGCTTCCCCTATGTTGTTGTGTATTTTGCGCAACTCTCATACCTTCCACTATATCAATGTGTTTTGCACACCACTCATAGCTTCCCCTGTGTTGCGGTGTTTTCGCACAGCTCGCATACCTTCCCCTATATCGTTGTGTTTTCGCACACCTCTCATACCTTGCACTATATTGATGTGTTTTCGCACACCTCTCTTACCTTCACCTTTATCGCTGTTTTTCCCGCACCTCCCATAGCTTCCCATTTTTCGCCGTGTTATCGCGCACTTCTCATAGCTTCCCATATATTGCGATGTTTTCCCGCACCTCTCATAACTTCCCCCAAATCGCTGCGTTTTTGCGCACCTCGCGTACCTTCCCCTATGTTGTGTTTTCGCGCACTTCTCATACCTTCCCCTATATCACTGTGTTTACGCGCATCTCGCGTACCTACCCCTATATCACTGTGCTTTCAAGCACCTCTCATACCTTCACGTATATCGCCTTGTGTTTGCGCACCTCCCATTGCTTCCCCTATATCAATCTGTTTTCGTGCACCTCTCATACCTTCTCCTATATCGCTTTTTTTTGCACACCTCTCATAGCTTCCCCTATATCGTTGTGTTTTCGCACACCTCTCATAGCTTCCCCTGTATCGTGGTGTTTTTGCGCACCTCTCATAACTTCCACTATATCGATGTGTTTTCACGCACCTCTCGTAGCTTGCCCTGTATCGATGTGTTTTCGCGCTCCTCTGATACCTACCACTGTATCCATGTGTTTTGCGCACCTCTAAAACCTTTTCCTATATCGCTGTGTTATCAAGCAGCTTTCATAGCTTCCCCTATATTGCTGTGTTTTCGCATACCTCCCATAGCTTCCCATATATCACTGTGTTTTCGCGCACCGCTCATACCTTCCACTATATCGCTGTGTGTTCGCGCACCTCACGTATCTTCCCCCACATCGCTGCGTTTTTGCGCAGCTCTCATACCTTCCCCTATTTCACCGTGTTTTCACACACCTTCCATAGCTTCCTAATTATCGCTGTGTTTTCGTATGCCTATCATTCCTACCCTTATATGGCTGTGTTTCCTTGCACCTCCCATAGCTTTCCATATGTCGCTGTGTTTTCGCGCACCACTCATACCTTCCACTACATCGCTGTGTTTTCGCGCACCTCTCATACCTTCTCCTATATCGCCGTCTTTTTACACACCATCTGTAGCTTCCCCTATATTGCTGTGCTTTCTTGCACCTGTCATACCTTCCACTATATCGCCGTGTTTTCACACACCTCTCTAGCTTCCCCTACATCGCTGTGTTTTCGCGCACCTCGCATACCTTCCCCTATGTCATTGTGTTTTCGTGCACCTCTCATACCTTCTCCTATATCGCCGTCTTTTTACGCACCTTCCGTAGCTTCCCCTATATTGCTGTGTTTTCTTGCACCTGTCATACCTTCCTCTATATCACCGTGTTTTCGCGCACCTCCCATAGCTCCCCATATATCACTGTTTTCACACTCCTCGCATACCTACCCCTATATCACTGTGTATTCAGGCACGTCCCATACCTTCCCATATATTGCTGAGTTTTCGCACACCTCCCATAGCTTCCCCTATATCGCTGTGTTTTCGCGCACGTCTCAGAGCTTCCCCTAGATTGCCATGTTTTCGCGCACCTCCCATACCTTCCCAATATTGCTGTGTTTTCGCACACTTCTTATACCTTCCCCTGTATCGCTGTGTTTTCGAACACCTCCCATAGCTTCCCCTATATCACCGTGTTTTCGCGCACCTCTCATAGCTTCCCCTATATCGCTGTGTTTTCATGCACCTCGCATACCTTCCCCTATGTCATTGTGTTTTTGCGCACCCCTCATAGCTTCCCCTACATCGCTGTGTTATGAAGCAGCTTTCATAGCTTCCACTATATTGCTGTGTTTTCGCGCTCCTCTCATACCTTCTCCTATATTGCCGCGTTTTCGCACACCTCTAATAGCTTCCCCTATATCGCTGTGTTTTCACAGAACTCGCATACCTTCCGCTATATCGCTGTGTTCTTGTGCACCTCTGTTAGCTTCCCCTGTAATGATGTGTTTTTGCACTCCTCTCATACCTGCCCCTATATCGCCATGTTTTCACAGACCTCCCATAGCTTCCCCAATATCATTGTGTTTTCGCACACCTCTCATACCTTCCTCTATATTGCTGAGTTTTCGCTCACCTCTCATAGCTTCCCCTACATCGCTGTGTTTTCGCTCACCTCGCATACCTTCCCCTCTGTCATTGTGCTTTCGTGCACCTCTCATACCTTCCACTATATCGCTGTGTTTTCGCGCACATACGTAGCTTCCCCTATATAGTTGTGTTTTTGCGCACCTCTGACACCTTCCCCTATAACGCTGTGTTTTTGCTCACCTCTCATAGATTTGCTTACATCGCCATGTTCTCGCTGATCTCTCATACCTTCCTCTATATCAACGTGTTTTCACGCACCTTTCATACCTTCACGTATATCGCCATGTTTTCGCGCACCTCCCATAGATTCCTCTATATCACTGTGTTTTGGCGCACCTCTCATACCTTCCTCTTTTTTGCTGTGTTATCGCGCACCTCTCATAGTTTCCCTCTATTGCCGTGTGCTTGTGCACCTCTCATAGGTTTCCATATATTGCAATGTTTTCGCGCACCTCTCATAGCTTCCCCCAAATCGCAGTGTTTTTCTGACCTCTCATAGCTTTGCCTATATCGCCATGTTAATCCGCACCTCTCATATCTTCCCCTTTTTAGCTGAGTTTTCACTCATCTCTCATACATTCCCCTATACTGACGTGTTTTCACGCACCTTTCATAACTTCATGTATATCGCCGTGTTTTCGTGCACTTCCCATAGATTCCCATATATCGCTGTGTTTTCACTCACTTCCCATACATTCCCCTATATCGCTGTGTTTTTGCGCACCTACCATAGCTTCCCCTATATCGCTGTGTTTTCATGCACCTCTCATCCCTTCCCCGATATCACTGTGATGTCGCGCTCCTCCCAAGGCTTCCCCTATATCGCTGTGTTTTCGATCACCTCTCATAGTTTCCCCTATATTACCGCGTTTTTGCGCACCGCTCATATCTTCCGCTATATCGCTGTGTTATCAATCAGCTCTCATAGCTTCCCCCATGTTGCTCTGTTTTCTCGCACATCCCATAGCTTCCCCTATGTCGCTGTGCTCCCCTGCACCTCTCCTCACTTCCCCTATATTGCCCTGTTTTCATGGACCTCCCATAGCTTCCTATTTTTTGCCGTGTTTTCTCACACCTCTCATACCTCCTCCTTTCTCGCTCTGTTTTCTCGCACCTCCCATAGCTTCCCATATGTCGCTGTGTTTTCGGGCACCTCCCATAGCTTCCCCTATATCGCCATGTTTTCTCACACCTCTCATACCTTCTCCTTTCTCGCTCTGTTTTCGTGCACCTCTCATAGCTTCCCATATGTCGCTGTGTTTTCGGGCACCTCTCATACCTTCCACTATATCGCTGTGTTTTTGTGCACCTCTGATACGTTACCCTATATCATCGTGTTTTCACGCACATCTCACACCTTCCCCAATATCGCTGCGTTTTCATGCACTTCCCATAGCTTCCCATTTTTCGCCCTGCGTTCGCGCACCTCTCATAGCTTCCCATATATTGCGATGTTTTCGCTCACCTCTCATAGCTTCCCCCAAGTCGCTGTGTTTTCGCACACGTCTCATGCCTTCCCCTATGTCGGTCTGTTTTCGTGCACCTCCTATAGCTTCCCATATATCGCTGTCTTTTTGCGCACCTCTCACACCTTCCACTATATCGCTGTGTTTTCTCGCACCTCTCATAGCTTTGCCTATATCGCCGTGTTCTCGCACACCTCTCATACCTTCCCCTTTCTAGCTGAGTTTTCACTCATCTCTCATACTTTCCCCTATATTGCCGTGTTTATGTGCACCTCCCAAAGCTTTCCCTATATCATTGTGTTTTCGCGCACATCTCACACCTTCCCCAATATCGCCGCGTTTTCGCAGACCTCTCATACCTTCCCCTGTATTACTGTGTTTTAGCGCCCATCTCGTACCTTCCCCATAGGTTGTGTTTTCATGCACCTACAATAACTTCTCGTATGTTGCTGTGCTCTCGTGAACCTCCAATCACTTCCCCTATATCGCTCTGCTTTCACACACCTCCCATAGCTTCCCCTACATCGCTGTGTTTTCTGGCACCTCTCATACCTTCCACTATATCGACGTGTTTTCACGCACCTCCCATAGCTTCCCCTATATCGCCGTGTTTTCACGCATCTCCCATAGATTCCCCTATATCGCCGTGTTTTCTCACACCTCTCATACCTTCTCCTTTCTCGCTCTGTTTTCCTGCACCTCCGATAGCTTCCGATATGTGGCTGTGTTTTCGGGCACCTCTCATACCTTCCACTATATTGCTGTGTTTTCACACACCTCTCGTAGCTTCCCCTATATCGATGTGTTTTCACGCACCTCTCAGAGTTTCCCCTATATCGCTGTGTTTTCATGCACCTACCATAGCTTCCCCTATATCGCTGTGTTTTCACACACCTCTCATCCCTTCCCCGATATCACTGTGATTTCGTGCTCCTCCTGAGGCTTCCCCTATATCGCTGTGTTTTCGGTCACCTCTCATAGTTTCCCCTATATTACCGCATTTTCGCGCACCGCTCATATCTTCCGCTATATCGCTGTGTTATCAATCAGCTCTCATAGATTCCTCCATATTGCTTCGTTTTCTCGCACATCCCATAGCTTCCCTTATGTCACTGTGCTCTCCTGCACCTCTCCTCACTTCCCCTGTATTGCCCTGTTTTCACAAACCTCCCATAGCTTCCCATTTTTTGCCGTGTTTTTGCGCACCTCTCATACCTTCCCCTATATTGACGTGTTTTCATGCACCTCACATAGCTTCCCCTATATCGCCGTGTTTTCTCACATCTCTCAATCCTTCTCCTTTCTCGCTCTGTTTTCGTGTACCTCCCATAGTTTCCCATATGTCGCTGTATTTTCGGGCACCTCTCATACCTTCCCCTATAACGCTGTGTTTTTGTTCACCCCTCATATTTTTGCCTATATCGCCGTGTTCTCGCGCACCTCTCATATCTTCCCCTTTTCAGCTGAGTTTTCACTCATCTCTCATACATTCCCCTATACTGACGTGTTTTCACGCACCTTTCATACCTTCACATATATCGCCGTGTTTTCACTCACTTCCCATACATTTCCCTATATCGCTGTGTTTTCACGCACCTCTCATCCCTTCCCCGATATCACTGTGATTTCGCGCTCCTCCCAAGGCTTCCCCTATATCACTGTGCTTTTGGTCACCTCTCATATTTTCTCCTATATTACTGCGCTTTCGCACTCCGCTCATATCTTCCGCTATATCGCTGTGTTATCAAGCAGTTCTCATAGCTTCCCCCATATTGCTCTGTTTTCTCGCACATCCCATAGCTTCCCCTATGTCGCTGTGCTCTCCTGCACCTCTCATCACTTCTCCTGTATTTCCCTGTTTTCACAAACCTCTCATAGCTTCCCATTTTTTGCCGTGTTTTTGCGCACCTCTCATACCTTCCCCTATATCACCGTGTTTTCGCGCACCTCTCATAGCTTCCCCTATATCGCTGTGTTTTTGCGCACCTCGCATACCTTCCCCTATGTTGTTGTGTTTTCGTGCACCTCTCATACATTCCACTATATCGATGTGTTTTTGCGCACCTCTCGTAGCTTCCCCTGTATCGATGTGTTTTTGCGCACCTCTCATACCTGCCCCATACGCGTGTTTTCTCAGACCTCTCATAGCTTCCCCTATATTGCTGTGTTTTTGCGCACCTCACATACCTTCCACTATATTGATGTGTTTTTGCACACCTCTCATACCTTCCCCTATATCGCTGTGTTTTTATGCACCTCCCATAGCTTCCCCTTTTTCGCCGTGCTTATGCGCACCTCTCATAGCTTCCCATATATTGCAATGTTTTCGCAAACCTCTCATCACTTTCCCCAAATCGCTGTGTTTTTGCGCACCTCTCATACCTTCTCCTATACTGCGGTCTTTTCACGCACCTCCCGTAGCTTCCCCTATATTGCTTTGTTTTCCTGCACATGTCATACCTTCCCCTATATCGCTGTGTTTTTGCACGCCTCTCATAGCTTCCCCTATATCGCTGTGTTTTCGTGCACCTCGCATACCTTCCCCTATGTCGTTGTATTTTCGTGCACCTCTCATACCTTCCACTATACCGATTTGTTTTCGCGCACCTCTCATACCTTCCCCTATATCGCTGTGTTTTCACGCACCTCCCATAGCTTCCCCTTTTTTCACTGTGTTTTCGGTCACCTCTCATAGTTTCCCCTATATTACCGCGTTTTCGCGCACCGTTCATATCTTCCGCTATATCGCTGTGTTATCAAGCAGTTCTCATAGCTTCCCCCATATTGCACTGTTTTCTCGCACATCCCATAACTTCCCCTATGTCGCTGTGCTATCCTGCACCTCTCATCACTTGCCCTGTATTGCCCTGTTTTCACAAACCTCCCATAGCTTCCCATTTTTTGCCGTGTTTTTGAGCACCTCACATACCATCCCCTATATCACCGTGTTTTCGCACACCTCTGATACCTTCCCCTATATCTTTGTGTTTTTGCACACCTCACATACCTTCCACTATATCGATGTGTTTTCGCGCACCTCTCATACCTTCCCCTATAGCGCTCTGTTTTTATGCACCTCCCATAGCTTTCCCTTTTTCGCCGTGCTTTCGCGCACCTCTCATAGCTTTCCCCAAATCGCTGTGTTTTTGCGCACCTCTCATATCTTCCCCCATATATCCGTGTTCTGGTGCACCTCGCATAGCTTCCCCTACATCGCTGTGTTTTCGCGCACCTCTCATACCTTCTCCTATACTGCAGTCTTTTCACGCACCTCCCGTAGCTTCCCCTATATTGCTTTGTTTTCCTGCACCTGTCATGCCTTCCCCTATATCGCTGTGTTTTCGTGCACCTCGCATACCTTCCCCTATGTCGTTGTATTTTCGTGCACCTCTCATACCTTCCACTATATCGATGTGTTTTCGCGCACCTCTCGTAGCTTCCCCTGTATCGATGTGTTTTTGCGCACCTCCCATAGCTTCCCTTATATCGCTGTGTTCTCGCGCACCTATCATAGCTTCCCCAATATGGCTGTGTCTTCGCGCACCTCTCATACCTTCCCCTACCTTCCCCTGTATTGCTGTGTTTTCGCACATCTCCCATAGCTTCCCTTATATCGCTGTGTTTTCCTGCACCTCCCATAGCTTCCCCAATATCATTGTGTTTTCACAGATCTCTGATACCTTCCCCATATAGCTGTTTTCGCTCAGCTCTTATAGCTTCGCCTATATTGCCATCTTTTCGCGCACCTCTCACATCTTCCCCTATATCGCTGTGTGATCAAGCAGCTTTCATAGCTTCCCCTGTATCGCTGTGTTTTCGCACACCTCCCATAGCTTCCCTATATCGCCGTGTTCTTGCACACCTCTCATAGCTTTGCCAATATGGCCGTGTTCTCGCGCACCTCTCACACCTTCCCCTGTATTGATGTTTTTGCGCACCTCCCATAGCTTCCCTTATATTGCTCTGTTTTCGCGCATTTCTCATAGCTTCTCCTATATTGCTGTGTTTTCCCGCACCTCCCATAGCTTCCCCAATATCATTGTGTTTGTGCACACCTCTGATACCTTCCCCTATATAGCTGTGTTTTCGCTCACCTCTCACATCTTCCCCTATATCGCTGTGTGATCAAGCAGCTTTCATAGCTTCCCCTATATTGCTGTGTTTTCACATACCTCCCATAGCTTCCGCTATATCGCTGTTTTCGCGCACCTCTCATAACTTGCCATATATGGTCATTTTTTCGCACACCTCTCATAGCATCCTCTATATCGCTGTGTTTTCTCACACCACTGATAACTTCCCCCATATCGCTCTGTTGTCGTGTACCTCCCATGGCTTCCCATATATCGCTGTGTTTTCGCGCACCACTCAAACCTTCCCCTGCATCGCTGTGTTTTCACACACCTCACATAGCGTCCCCTATATCGCAATGTTTTCGCGCACCTCCCATAGCTTCCCCTATATCGCTGTGTTTTCACGCACTTCACATATCTTCCCCTATATCGTTGTGTTTTCTCGCACCTCTGATACGTTCCCCTATATCGCTCTGTTGTCGTGCACCTCCCATTGCTTCCCATATATCACTGTGTTATTGCGCTCCATTCATACCTTCCCCTATATCGCTGTATTTTTGCGCACCTCTCATACCTGCCCCTATATCGCCGTGTTTTCGCAGGCCTGTCATAGCTTCCCCTATATCACTGTGTTTTCGCTTACCTCGCATACCTTCCCCTATATCATTGTGTTTTCGCACACCTCTGATACCTACCACTGTATGGATGTGTTTTCGCTCACCTCTGAAACCTTCCCCTATATCGCTGTGTTACCAAGCAGCTTTCATAGCTTCCCCTATATTCCTGAGTTTTCGCATACCTCCCATAGCTTCCCATATATCGCTGTGTTTTCACGCACCTCTCATATTTTCCGCTATATCGCTGTGTTTTCACGCACCTCTCATATTTTCCACTATATCGTTGTGTTTTCGCGCACCTCTCGTATCTTACCCTGCATCGCTGCGTTTTTGCACAGCTCTCATACCTTCCCCTATTTCACCATGTTTTCACGCACCTCCCATAGCTTCCTAAATATCGCTGTGTTTTCGCATGCCTATCATACATTCTCCTGTATGGCTGTGTTTTCCTGCACGTCCCATAGCTTCCTCTATATCGCTGTGTTTTCGAACAACTCGCATACCTTCTGCTATATCCTGTGTTTTCACGCTCCTCTCGTACCTTCCCCTACATCGCTGCGTTTTTGCGCAGCTCTCATACCTTCCCCTATTTCACCATGTATTCACGCAGCTCCCACAGCTTCCTAAATATCGTTGTATTTTCGTGCACCTCTCATACCTTCCACTATATCGATGTGTTTTCGCGCACCTCTCGTAGCTTCCCCTGTATCGATGTGTTTTTGTGCACCTCTTATACCTGCCCCTATAATGCGTTTTGGCAAACCTCTCATAGTTTCCCTTTATATCGCTGTGTTTTCGCGCACCTCACATACCTTCCACTATATCGATGTGTTTTCGCGCATCTCTCATACCTTCCCCTTATATCGCTGTGTTTTCACGCACCTCCCATAGCTTCCCCTTTTGTCGCTGTGTTTTCGTGCACCTTTCATAGCTTCACATATATTGCGATGTTTTCGCGCACCTCTCATCGCTTTCCCAAAATCGCTGTGTTTTTGCGCACCTCTCATACCTTCTACGTTATCGCCATCTGTTCACGCACCTCCCGTAGCTTGCCCTATATTGCTGTGTTTTCTTGCACCTCTCATAACTTCCGATATATCGCTGTTTTCGCGCACTTCTCATACCTTCCCCTGTATCGCTGTGTTTTCGCACACCTCTCATAGCTTCCCTTATATCGCTGTGTTCTCGCGCACCTATCGTAGCTTCCCCAATATGGCTGTGTCTTCGCGCACCTCTCATACCTTCCCCTGTATTGCTGTGTTTTCGCACATCTCCCATAGCTTCCCTTATATCGCTGTGTTTTCCCGCACCTCCTATAGCTTCCCCAATACCATTGTGTTTTCACAGATCTCTGATACCTTCCCCCATATAGCTGTTTCGCTCAGTTCTTATAGCTTTGCCTATATTGCCATCTTTTCGCGCACCTCTCACATCTTCCCCTATATCGCTGTGTGATCAAGCAGCTTTCATAGCTTCCCCTGTATCGCTGTGTTTTCGCACACCTCCCATAGCTTCCCTTATATCGCCGTGTTCTCGCTCATCTCTCATAGCTTTGCCAATATGGCCGTGTTCTCGCGCACCTCTCATACCTTCCCCTGTATTGCTGTTTTTGCGCACCTCCCATAGCTTCCCTTATATTGCTCTGTTTTCGCGCATTTCTCATAGCCTCTCCTATATTGCTGTGTTTTCCCGCACCTCCCATAGCTTCCCCAATATCATTGTGTTTGTGCACACCTCTGATACCTTCCCCTATATAGCTGTGTTTTCGCTCACCTCTCACATCTTCCCCTATATCGCTGTGTGATCAAGCAGCTTTCATAGCTTCCCCTATATTGCTGTGTTTTCACATACCTCCCATAGCTTCCGCTATATCGCTGTTTTCGCGCACCCCTCATAGCTTGCCATATATGGTCATTTTTTCGCACACCTCTCATAGCATCCCCTATATCGCTGTGTTTTCTCACACCACTGATAACTTCCCCCATATCGCTTTGTTGTTGTGCACCTCTCATGCCTTCCCATATATCGCTGTGTTTTCGCGGACCACTAATACCTACCCCTATATCACTGTGTTTTCACGCACGTCCCATATCTTCCTATATATTGCTCTGTTTTCTCGCACCTCCCACAGCTTCCCCTGTATTGCTGTGTTTTCGCGCACCTCTCATACCTTCCCCTATATCACTGTGTTTACACGCACCTAGCATACCTACCCCTATATCACTGTGTTTACACGCACCTAGCATACCTACCCCTATATCACTGTGTTTTCACGCATCTCTCATACCGTCCCCTGTATCACTGCATTTTCGCGCACGTATCATCACTTCACCTATATCAACGTGTTTTCAAGCACCTCTCATTCCTTCACGTATATCGCCTTGTGTTCGTGCACCTCTCATTGCTTCCCCTATATCGCTGTGTTTTCGCACACCTCGCATACCTTCCCCATATCATTGTGTTTTCGCGCACCTCTCATACCTACCACTGTATCGATGTGTTTTCGCGCACCCTCATGCCTTCCCCTATATCACTGTATTATCAAGCAGCTTTCATAGCTTCCCCTATATTGTTGTGTTTTCGCATACCTCCCATAGCTTCCGCTATATAGCTGTTTTCGCACACCTCTCATAGCTTGCCATATATGGCGATGTTTTCACACACTGCTCATGGTTTCCCCTAGATCGGTGTGTTTTCACGCACCTCACATAGCGTCCCCTATATCTCTCTGTTGTCGTGCACCTCCAATGGCTTCCCCTACATCGCTGTGTTTTTGTGCACCTCTGATATGTTACCCTATATCGTTGTGTTTTCACGCACATCTCACACATTCCCCAATATCGCTGCGTTTTCATGCACCTCCCATAGCTTCCCATATATTGCAATGTTTTCGCTCACCTCTCATAGCTTCCCCCAAATCGCTGTGTTTTCGCACACCTCCCATAGCTTCCCCTATATCGTTGTGTTTTCGCGCACGTCTCAGAGCTTCCCCTATATTGCCATGTTTTCGCGCACCTCTCACACCTTCCACTATTTCGCTGTGTTTTCTCGCACCTCTCATAGCTGCACCTATATCGCCGTGTTTTCATGCACCTCCCAAAGCTTTCCCTAAATCACTGTGTTTTATCGCACCTCTCATACCTTCCCTTATATCGCTGTATTTTCGCGCCCTACTCATACCTTCCTCAATATCGCTGTGTTTTCACACACCTCCCACAGCTTCCTATTTTTCGCCATGTTTTCGCGCACCTCTCATAGCTTCCTGTATATTGCAATGATTTCGCGCATCTCTTATAGCTAACCCCAAATCGCTGTGTTTTTGCGCACCTCCCATATCTTCCTCTATATCAATGTGTTTTCATGCACCTTTCATACCATCACGTATATTGCCGTGTTTTCGCGCACTTCCCATAGATTCCCCTATGTCACTGTGGTTTCACGCACCTCTCATATATTCCCATATATCGCTGTGTTTTCACTCACTTCCCATACATTCCCCTATATCGCTGTGTTTTTGCACACCTACCATAGCTTCCCCTATATCGCTGTGTTTTCATGCACCTCTCATCCCTTCCCCGATATCACTGTGATTTCGCGCTCCTCCCACAGCTTCCCCTATATCGCTGTGTTTTCGGTCACCTCTCATAGTTTCCCCTATATTACCGCATTTTCGCACACCGCTCATATCTTCCGCTATATCGCAGTGTTATCAAGCAGCTCTCATAGCTTCCCCCATATTGCTCTGTTTCCTCGCACATCCCATAGCTTCCTCTATGTCGCTGTGCTCTCCTGCACTTCTCCTCACTTCCCCTATATTGCTTTGTTTTCACGAACCTCCCATAGCTTCCCATTTTTTGCCGTGTTTTTGCGCACCTCTCATAGCTTCCCCTATTTTGCCGTCTTTTCACGCACCTCCCATAGCTTCCCATATGTCGCTGTGTTTTCACGTGCCTATCATACCTTCCCCTATATCGCTGTGTTTTAGCGCACCTCCCATAGATTCCCCTATATCACTGTATTTTTGCGCACCTCTCATACCATCCCCTATATTGCCGTGTTTTCGCGCACCTCTCAGAGCTTCCCCTATATGGCTGTGTTTTCATGCACCTCGCATACCTTGCCCTATATCGTTGTGTTTTCGCACACCTCTCATACCTTCCACTATATCGATGATGTTTTCACGCACCTCTCGTATCTTCACCTATATCGCTGTGTTTTCGCGCACCTCTCATAGCTTCCCCTATGTCGCCGTATTTTCGTGCACCTCTCATACCATCCCGTCTATCGCCGTGCTTTCACGCACCTCCCATAGCTTCCCCTATATCGCTGTTTTTTCGCTCACCTCTCATAACTTCCACTATATCGCTGTATTTTCGCGCACATACATGGCTTCCCTATATTGTTGTGTTTTCGCGCACTTCTCATATCTTCCCCTATAATGCTGTGTTTTTCTGACCTCTCATAGCTTTGCCTGTATCGCCGTGTTCTCGCGCACCTCTCAGACCTTCGCCTTTTCAGCTGAGTTTTGGCTGATCTCTCATACCTTCCCCTATATCGACGTGTTTTCACGCACCTTTCATAGCTTCACGTATATCGCCGTGTTTTCGCGCACTTCTCATAGCTTCCCCTATATCGCTGTGTTTTCACGCACCTCGCATACCTCCCCCTATATTGATGTGTTTTCGCACACCTCTCATATTTGCCCATATATCGCTGAGTTAACACTCCCCTCTCATAACTTCCCCTATATCACCGTGTTTTTGCGCACCTCTCATAGCTTCTCCTATATCGCTGTGTTATCAAGCAGCTTTCATAGCTTCCCCTATATTGCTGTGTTTTCGCATACCTCCCATAGCTTCCGTTATATCGCTGTTTTTACACACCTCTCATAGCTTGCCATATATGGTGATGTTTTCACACACCTCTCATGGCTTCCACTAGATCGCTGTGTTTTCACGCACCTCACATAGCGTCCTTTATAGCGCCATGATTTCGCACACCTCCCATAGCTTCCCCTATATTGCTGTTTTCTCTCACCTCTGATATCTTCCTCTATATCGCTCTGTTGTCGTGCACCTCCCATTGCTTCGCATATATCGCTGTCTTATCGCGCTCCATTCATACCTTCCCCTACGTCGCTGTATTTTCACGCACCTCTCATACCTGCCCCTATATCGCGTGTTTTCACAGACCTCTCATAGTTTTTTCTATATCACTGTGTTTTCGCTTACCTCGCCTATACCTTCCCCTATACCATCGTGTTTTCACGCACCTCTGATACCTACCACTGTATCAATGTGTTTTCGCTCACCTCTGAAACCTTCCCATATATCGCTGTGTTTTCACGCACCTCTCATACGTTCCCCTATTTCACCATGTTTTCACGAACCACCCATAGCTTCCTAAATATCGCTGTGTTTTTGCATGCCTATCATACCTTCCCCTATATGGCTGTGTTTTCTTGCACGTCCCATAGCTTCCTCTATATTGCTATGATTTTGAACAACTCGCATACCTTCCCCTATATCGTTGTGTTTTTGCGCACCTCTCATAGCTTCCCCTATATCGCTGTGTTTTCTCGCACCTCTCATACCTTCCCCAAAATCGCTCTGTTTTAGCGCACCTCCCATAGCTCCCCATATATCACTGTGTTTTCATGCTCCTCGCATACCGACCCCTATATCACTGTGTTTTCATGCACATCCCATACATTCCCATATATTGCTGAGTTTTCTTGCACCTCCCACAGCTTCCCCTGTATTGCTGTGGTTTCGCACACCTCCCATAGCTTCCCCTATATCACTGTGTTTTCGCACACGTCTCAGAGTTTCCCCTATATTGCCATGTTTTCGCGCACCTCCCATACCTTCCCATTATCGCTGTGTTTTCGCGCACCTCCCATAGCTTCCCCAATATGGCTGTATTTTTGAACACCTCTTATACCTTCCCCTTCATCACTGTTTTTTCGCAGGCCTCCCATAGCTTCCACTATATTGCTGTGTTTTCACGCTCCTCGCATACCTACCCCTATATCACTGCGTTTTCATGGGCGTCCCATACCTTCCCATATATTGCTGAGTTTTCTTCCACCTTCCGCAGCTTCCCCTGTATTGCTGTGTTTTCAAACACCTCCCATAGCTTCCCCTATATCGCCGTGTTTTCGCGCACGTCTCAGAGCTTCCCCTGTATTGCCATGTTTTCGCGCACCTCCCATACCTTCCCATTATCGCTGTGTTTTTGCGCACTTCCCATACCTTCCCATTATCGCTGTGTTTTTGCGCACTTCCCATACCTTCCCCAATATGGCTGTGTTTTCGCACACCACTTATACCTTCTCCTTTATCGCTGTGTTTTCGCACACCTTCCATAGCTTCCCCTATATCGCTGTATTTTCGTGCACCTCTCATACTTTCCCATATATTGCTGTTAACGCTCCCCTCTCATAGCTTCCCCTACATCACTGTGTTTTCGCGCACCTCTCATAGCTTCCCCTATATTGCTGTGTTTTCGCGCACCTCGCATACCTTCCCCTATATTGTTGTGGTTTCGCGCACCTCGCATACCTTCCCCTATATTGTTGTGTTTTCGCACACCTCTCATACCTTCCCCTATATCGCTGTCTTTCCCGCACCTCCCATAGCTTCCTAGTTTTCGCCGTGTTATCGCGCACTTCTCATAGCTTCCCATATATTGCGACGCTTTCATGCACTTCTCATCTTCTCCCAAATCGCTATGTTTTCGTGCACCTCTCATACCTTCCCCTATATCACTGTGTTTTCGCGCACCTCTCATAGCTCCCGCAAATCACTGTCTTTTCACGCACCACTCATACCTGCCCCTATATCGCCGTGTTTTCGCAGACCTCTCATACCTTCCCTATATTGCTGTGTTTTAGCGCACCTCTCATGTCTTCCAAATATGGCTGTGTTTTCATAAACCTCCCATAGATTCCCCTATGTCGCTGTGTTCTCGTACACCTCTAGTCACTTCCCCGAGATCGCTCTGCTTTCGTGCACCTCGCATAGCATCCCCTATATCTTTGAGTTCTCGCGCACCTCCCATACCTTCTCCTATATCGCTGTTTTTTCGTGCTACTCCCGTAGCTTCTCCTTATCGCTGTATTTTCGCACACCTCCCATACCTTCCCCAATATGGCTGTGTTTTTGCGCACCTCTCATACTTTCCACTAGATATGCTGTGTTTTCGCGCATGTCCCATACCTTCCCATATATTGCTCAGCTTTCACGTACCTCCCATAGCTTCCTCTATATCGCCATGTTTTCGCGCACATCTCATTTATTCCACTATAGTGCTGTGTTTTCGCGCACCTCCCATACATTCCCCTTATCGCTGTGTTTTCGTGCACCTGACATACTTTCCACTATATCGTTGTGTTTTCGCGCACGTCCCATACCTTCCCATATATTGCTCAGCTTTCACGCACCTCCCACAGCTTCCTCTATATCGCTGTGTTTTCGCGCACATCTCATTTATTCCACTATAGTGCTGTTTTCGCGCACCTCCCATACATTTCCCTTATCGCTGTGTTTTCGCGCACCTCCCATACTTTCCTGTATATCGCCGTGTTTTCGCAGACCTCTCATAACTTCCCCTATATTGCTGTGTTTTAGCGCAACTCTCATACCTTCCAGTATATCGCTGTGTTTTCACGCACCTTCCGTAGATACCCATGTCGCTGTGCTCTCGTGCACCTCTCATCACATCCCCTATATCGCTCTGCTTTCGCGCACCTCCGATAGCTTCCCCTACGTCACTGTGTGTTTGCGCACATCTCATAACTTCCCCTATATCTCCCTGTTTTAATGCACCTCCCATAGCTTCTCATATATCGCCGTGTTTTCGCGCACATCTCATAGCTTCCCATATATTGCAGTGTTTTTGCGCACCTCTCATACCTTCCCCTATATCGTCGCGTTGTCGCGCACCTCGCATAGCTTCTCCTATATCTCCTTTTATTTCACATACCTCCCATAGCTTTCGCGAAATCACTGTGTTTTCTCGCACATCTCATATCTTCCCCTATATCGCTCTGTTTTCGTGCACCTCCTATAGCTTCATATATATCGCTGTGTTTTCGCGCACCTCTCATACCTTCCACTATATCGCTGTGTTTTCGCGCACATCTGATATCTTCCTCTATGTCGCTGTGTTCTCATGCACCTCTCATCACTTCCCCGATATCGCTGTGCTTTCGTGCACCTCTCATAGCATCCCCTATATCGTTGTGTTCTCGCGCACCTCTCATACCTTCCCCTTTTTAGCTGAGTTTTCGCTCATCCCTCATACCTTCCCCTATATCAACATGTTTTCAAGCAACTCTCATACCTTTACGTATATCACCGTGTTTTCGTGCAAATCCCATAGCTTCGCCTATATCTCTGTGTTTTTGCGCACCTCTCATCCCTTCCCCTATATGGCCGTATTTTCGCGCACCTCCCATACCTTCCCCTATATCGCTGTTTTCTCGTGCTACTCCCATAGCTTCCCCTTATCGCTGTGTTTTCGCACACCTCCCATACTTTCCCCAATATGGCTGTGCTTTTGCGCACCGCTCATACTTTCCACTATATCGCTGTGTTTTCGCGCACGTCCCATACCTTCCCATATATTGCTCAGCTTTCATGCACCTCCCATAGCTTCTTCTATATCGCCATGTTTTCCAGCACATCTCATTTACTCCACTATAGTGCTGTGTTTTCCCGCACCTCCCATACATTCCCCTTATGGCTGTGTTTTCGCGCACCTCCCATACTTTCCTGTATATCGCCGTGTTTTCACAGATCTCTCATAACTTCCCCTATATTGCTGTGTTTTCGCGCACCTCTCATACCTTCCACTATATCGCTGTTTTCGCGCACCTCCCGTAGCTTCCGCTATGTCGCTGTGTTCTTGTGCACCTCTCATCACTTCCCCTACATCGATCTGCTTTCACGCACCTCGCATAGCATCCCCTATGTCTTTGTGTTTTCACGCACCTCTCATACCTTCCCTTTTTAGCTGAGTTTTCGCTCATCCCTCATACCTTCCCCTATATCGCAGTGTTTTCGCGCACATCCCATAGTTTCGCCTATACCACTGTGTTTTCGCGCACCTCTCATACCTTCCTCTATATCGCTGTGTTTTCGCGCACCTCTCATACCTTCCCCTATATCACTGTTTTTACACGCACCTAGCATACCTACCCCTATATAACCATGTTTTCACGCACCTCTCATAGCTTCCCCTATATCGATGTGTTTTTGCGCACCTCTCATACCTTCCCCTATATCACTGTGTTTTCGCGCACCTCTCATAGCTCCCGCAAATCACTGTCTTTTCGCGCACCACTCATACCTGCCCCTATATCGCCGTGTTTTCGCAGACCTCTCATACCTTCCCTATATTGCTGTGTTTTAGCGCTCCTCCCATAGCTTCCCCTATATCGCTGTGTTTTCACTCACATCTCATAACTTGCCGTATCACCACACTTTCGGGCACCTCTCACACATTCTCCTACATCGCTGTGTTTTAGCGCACCTCTCATTGCCTTCCTAATATGGCTGTGTTTTCATGCACCTCCCATAGATTCCCCAATGTCGCTGTGTTCTCGTACACCTCTAGTCACTTCCCCTATATCGCTCTGCTTTCGTGCACCTCGCATAGCATCCCCTATATCGTTGTGTTCTCGCGCACCTCTCATACCTTCCCCTTTTTAGCTGAGTTTTCGCTCATCCCTCATACCTTCCCCTATATCGACATGTTTTCATGCAACTCTAATACCTTCACGTATATCACCGTGTTTTCGTGGATATCCCATAGCTTCGCCTATATCTCTGCGTTTTCGTGCACCTCTCATAGCTTCCGCTATATGGCCGTGTTTTCGCACACCTCCCATACCTTCCCCATATCGCTGTTTTGTCGTGCTACTCCCATAGCTTCCCCTTATCGCTGTGTTTTCGCACACCTCCCATACTTTCCCCAATATGGCTGTGCTTTTGCGTACCGCTCATACTTTCCACTATATCGCTGTGTTTTCGCGCACGTCCCATACCTTCCCATATATTGCTCAGCTTTCATGCACCTCCCATGGCTTCCTCTATATCGCCATGTTATCCAGCACATCTCATTTATTCCACTATAGTGCTGTGTTTTCCCGCACCTCCCATACATTCCCCTTATGGCTGTGTTTTCGCGCATCTCCCATACTTTCCTGTATATCGCCGTGTTTTCACAGACCTCTCATAACTTCCCCTATATTGCTGTGTTTTCGCGCACCTCTCATACCTTCCACTATATCGCTGTGTTTTCACGCACCTCCCGTAGCTTCCGCTATGTCGCTGTGTTCTCATGCACCTCTCATCACTTCCCCTATATTGATCTGCTTTCACACACCTCACATAGCATCCCCTATGTCTTTGTGTTTTCACGCACCTCTCACACCTTCACGTATATCGGTGTTTTCGCGCACATCCCATAGTTTCGCCTATACCACTGTGTTTTTGCGCACCTCTCATACCTTCCTCTATATCGCTGTGTTTTCGCGCACCTCTCATACTTTCCCCTATATTGCTGCATTTTCGTGCTCCTCCCATAGCTTCCCCTATATCGCTGTGTTTTCACTCACATCTCATAACTTCCTATATCACCACACTTTCGGGCACCTCTCACACATTCTCCTACATCGCTGTGTTTTTGTGCACCTCTCATACCTTCCACTATATCGCTGTGTTTTTGCGCACGTCCCATACATTCCCATATATTGCTCAGCTTTTGTGCACCTCCCATACCTTCCTCTATATCGCCGTGTTTTCGTGCACCTCCCATACTTTCCCCAATATGGCTATGTTTTCGCGCACCTCTCATAACTTCCCCTGTATCGCTGTGCTTTTGAGTGCCTAGTACACCTTCCTCTATATCGCAGTGTTTTTGTGCACCTCCCATAGCTTCTCCTATATCGATGTGTTTTTGCGCACCTCTCATACCTTCCCCTATATTGCTGTGCTTTCGGGCACCTCTCATAGCTTCCCGCATATCACTGTCTTTTCGAGCACCACTCATACCTGCCCCAATATGGCCATGTTTTCGCAGACCTCTCATACCTTCCCCGTATTGCTGTTTTAGCGCACCTCTGATACCTTCCTAATATTGCTGTGATATCATGCACCTCCCATATATTCCCCTATGTTGCTGTGTTCTCGTACACCTCTAGTCACTTCCCCTATATTGCTCTGCTTTTGTGCACCTCACATACCATCCCCTATATCGTTGTTCTCGCGCACCTCTCATACCTTCCCCTTTTTAGCTGAGTTTTCGCTCATCCCTCATACCTTCCCCTATATCAACATGTTTTTACGCAACTCTCGTACCTTCATGTATATCACCGTGTTTTCGTGCATATCCCATAGCTTCGCCTATATCTCTGTGTTTTTGCGTACTTCTCATAGCTTCCCCTATATGGCTGTGTTTTCGCACCTCCCATACCTTCCTCTATATGGCTGTGTTTTCGCGCACCTCTCATACTTTCCACTACATCACTGTGTTTTCGCGCACGTCCCATACCTTCCCATATATTGCTCAGCTTTAACGCACCTCCCATAGCTTCCTCTATATCGCCATGTTTTCGCGCACCTCTCATTTGTTCCACTATAGCGCTGTGTTTTCGCGCACCTCCCATACATTCCCCTTATCGCTGTGTTTTCGTGCACCTCCCATACTTTCCTGTATATTGCTGTGTTTTCGCAGACCTCTCATAACTTCCCCTGTATTGCTGTGTTTTAGCGCAACTCTCATACCTTCCAGTATATCGCTGTGTTTTCACGCACCTTCCGTAGATACCCATGTCGCTGTGCTCTCGTGCACCTCTCATCACATCCCCTATATCGCTCTGCTTTCGCGCACCTCCCATAGCTTCCCCTACGTCACTGTGTTTGCGCACATCTCATAACTTCCCCTATATCTCCCTGTTTTAATGCACCTCCCATAGCTTCTCATATATCGCCGTGTTTTCGCGCACATCTCATAGCTTCCCATATATTGCAGTGTTTTTGCGCACCTCTCATACCTTCCCCTATATCGCCGCGTTGTCGCGCACCTCGCATAGCTTCTCCTATATCTCCTTTTATTTCACATACCTCCCATAGCTTCCGCGAAATCACTGTGTTTTCTCGCACATCTCATACCTTCCCCTATATCGCTCTGTTTTCGTGCACCTCCTATAGCTTCATATATATTGCTGTGTTTTCGCGCACCTCTCATACCTTCCACTATATCGCTGTGTTTTCGCGCACATCTGATATCTTCCTCTATGTCGCTGTGTTCTCATGCACCTCTCATCACTTCCCCGATATCGCTGTGCTTTCGTGCACCTCGCATAGCATCCCCTATATCGTTGTGTTCTCGCGCACCTCTCATACCTTCCCCTTTTTAGCTGAGTTTTCGCTCATCCCTCATACCTTCCCCTATATCAACATGTTTTCACGCAACTCTCATACCTTTACGTATATCACCGTGTTTTCGTGCAAATCCCATAGCTTCGCCTATATCTCTGTGTTTTTGCGCACCTCTCATCCCTTCCCCTATATGGCCGTATTTTCGCGCACCTCCCATACCTTCCCCTATATCGCTGTTTTCTCGTGCTACTCCCATAGCTTCCCCTTATCGCTGTGTTTTCGCACACCTCCCATACTTTCCCCAATATGGCTGTGCTTTTGCGCACCGCTCATACTTTCCACTATATCGCTGTGTTTTCGCGCACGTCCCATACCTTCCCATATATTGCTCAGCTTTCATGCACCTCCCATAGCTTCTTCTATATCGCCATGTTTTCCAGCACATCTCATTTACTCCACTATAGTGCTGTGTTTTCCCGCACCTCCCATACATTCCCCTTATGGCTGTGTTTTCGCACTCCTCCCGTAGATATCACTATGTCGCTGTGCTCTCATGCACCGCTCATCACTTCCCCTATATCGCTCTGCTTTCGCGCACCTTGCATAGCATCCCCTATGTCTTTGTATTTTAGCGCACCTCTCACACCATCACGTATATCGCCGTGTTTTCGCGCACATCCCATAGCTTCGCCTATACCACTGTGTTTACGCGCACCTCCCATACCTTCCCCTATATTGCTGTATTTTCGCGCACGTCCCATACCTTCCGCTATGTGACTGTCTTTTTGCGCACCTCTCATAACTTCCCCTATATCTCCATTTTAACGCACCTCCCATAGCTTCCCATATATCACTGTGTTTTCGCGCACCTCGCATAGCTTCCCATATATCGCTATGTTTTTGCGCACAACTCATACCTTCTCCTATATCGCCTTTTATTTCACGCACCACCCATAGCTTCCGCGAAATCGCTGTGTTTTCTCGCACATCTCATACCTTCCCCTATATCGCTCTGTTTTCGTGCATCTCCTATAGCTTCACATATATCTTCCCCATACCTTCCCCTATATTGCGTATTTTCACGCTCCTCCCATAGCTTCCCCCATATGGCTGTGTTTTCACTCGCATCTCATAAATTCCCTTATCACCGTATTTTCGTGCACCTCTCATACATTCTCCTACATCGCCGTGTTTTCGTGCACCTCTCATACCTTCCACTATATTGCTGTGTTTTTGCGCACCTCCCATACCTTCCCCAATATGGCTGTGTTTTCGCGCACCTCTCATAACTTGCCCTGTATCGTTGTGTTTTTGCACACGTCCCATAGATTCTTCTATATCGCCGTGTTTTCACGCATCTCTGATACCTTCCCCTATATTGCCGTGTTTTCGCGCATCTCGCATAGCTTCCCGCATATCGTTGTGTTTTCACACACCTCTCATATCTTCCCCTTTTTAAATGAGTTTTCGCTCATCTCTCCTACCTTTCCCTATATCGACGTGTTTCATGCACCTCTCATACCTTCCCATATATCGCTGTGTTTTCACGCACCTCTGATATCTTCCCCTATATTGCCGTGTTTTCGCGCACCTCGCATAGCTTCCCGCATATTTTTGTGTTTTCGCACACCTGTCATATCTTCCCCTCTTTAGATAAGTTTTCACTCATCTCTCATACCTTCCCCTATATCAACGTGTTTCACGCATCTCTCATCCCTTCCCCTATATCGCTGTGATTTGGTGCACCTCCCATTGCTTCCCATATATCGCTGTGTTTTTCTGCACTTCTCATACTTTCCCCTATATCGCTGCGTTTTTGCTCCCCTCTCATAGAATCCTTTATATCGCCGTGTTTTCGCGCACCTCTCATACCTTCCCCTTTTTAGCTGAGTTTTTGCTCATCTCTCATAACTTCCCCTATATCGCCATGTTTTCGCGCACCTCCTATATCTTCCCCTATATCACTGTGTTTTCGCGCACCTCTCATACCTTGCCCTGTATCGCAGTGTTTTAACACACCTCCCATACATTCCCCTATATCGCCGTGTTTTCACGCTGCTCCTATAGCTTCCTCTATATCGCTGTGTTTTCTCACACCTCTCATACCTTCTCCTCTGTCACGTGAAAACACGGCGATATAGGGGAAGGTATGGGAAGTGTACAAAAACACAGCGATACAGGGGAAGTTATGAGAGGTGCACGAAAACACAGCCATATTAGGGAAGGTATGGGAGGTGCGTGATAACACAGCGATAAGGGGAAGGTATGGGAGGTGCGCGACAAAACAGCGCTACAGTGGAATAAATAAGAGGTGCGCAAAAACACGGCGATATAGAGGTAGCTATGGGAGGTGCGCGAAAGCTGAGCAATATATGGGAAGGTATGGGACGTGCGCAGAAACGCAGTGATATAGTGGAAGTTATGAGAGGTGCGTGAAAACACAGTGATGTTGGCGAAGCTATCGGATGTGTGCGAAAACATAGCAATATACGTGAAGGTTTGAGAGGTGCGTGAAAACACAACTATATAGGGGATGCTATGCGAGGTGCGCGAAAGCAGAGCGATATAGGGGAAGTGATGAGAGGTGCACGAGAACACAGTGACATAGGGGAAGCTATGGGAGGTGCGTGAAAACACAACAATACAGGGGAAGGCATGAGAGGTCTGCGAAAACACGGCGATAGAGGGGCAGGTATGAGAGGTGTGCAAAATGACAGTGATATGCGGGAAGCTATGAGAGGTGCGCGAGAACACGGCGATATAGGGGAAGTTATGCGAGGTGTGCGAAAACACAACGATATAGGGGAAGGTATGAGAGGGGCGCGAGAAAACACGGATATAGCGGAAGCTATGGAAGGTGCACGAACACACGGCGATATACGTAAAGGTATGAGAGGTGCTTGAAAACACGTCGATATAGGGGAAGTGATGAGAGGTGCGCCAAAATGCAGCGATGTAGGGGATGACATGAGAGCTGCGTGAAAAGACAGTGATATAGGGGAAGGTATCAGAGGTGCGCAAAAACAGAGCGATATAGAGGAAGGGATGAGAGGTGCGTGAAAACACAGCGATATAGGGGAATGCATGGGAGGTGGCTTAAAACACTGCGATACAGAGGAAGGTATGAGAGGTGCGCGAAAACACAGTGATATAGGGGAAGATATAGGAGGTACGCGAAAACACGGCGATATAGGGGAAGTTATGAGAGATGAGCAAAAACTCAGCTAAAAAGGGGAAGGTATGAGAGGTGCGCGAGAATACGGCAATATAGGCAAAGCTGTGAGAGGTGAGCAAAAACATAGCGATATAGGGGAAGGTATGAGAGGTGCGCGAAAACACGATATAGGGGAAGCTATGCGAGATGCGCGAAAACACAGCGATATCAGGGAAATTATGAGAGGTGCCCGAAAACACATCAATATAGGGGAAGCTACGAGAGGTGCGCGAAAACACAGCGATATAGTGGAAGGTATGGGACGTGCGCAGAAACGCAGTGATATAGTGGAAGGTATGAGAGGTGCGTGAAAACACAGTGATGTTGGCGAAGCTATCGGATGTGTGCGAAAACATGGCAATATACGTGAAGATTTGAGAGGTGCGTGAAAACACAACTATATAAGGGATGCTATGCGAGGTGCGCGAAAGCAGAGCGATATAGGGGAAGTGATGAGAGGTGCACGAGAACACAACGACATAGGGGAAGCTATGGGAGGTGCGTGAAAACACAACAATACAGGGGAAGGTGTGAGAGGTCTGCGAAAACACGGCGATAGAGGGGCAGGTAGAGAGGTGCGCAAAATGACAGTGATATGCGGGAAGCTATGAGAGGTGCGCGAAAACACGGCGATATAGGGGAAGTTATGTGAGGTGTGCGAAAACACGACGATATAGGGGAAGGTATGAGAGGGGCGCGAGAAAACACGGATATAGCAGAAGCTATGGGAGGTGCGCGAACACACGGCGATATACGTAAAGGTATGAGAGGTGCTTGAAAACACGTCGATATAGGGGAAGTGATGAGAGGTGCGCGAAAATGCAGCGATGTAGGGGATGACATGAGAGCTGCGTGAAAACACAGTGATATAGGGGAAGGTATCAGAGGTGCGCAAAAACAGAGCGATATAGAGGAAGCTATGGGAGGTGCGCGAAAACACAGCGATATAGGGGAAGGGATGAGAGGTGCGTGAAAACACAGCGATGTAGGGGAATGTATGGGAGGTGCGTTAAAACACTGCGATACAGGGGAAGGCATGAGAGGTGCGCAAAAACACAGTGATATAGGGGAAGATATAGGAGGTACGCGAAAACACGGCGATATAGGGGAAGTTATGAGAGATGAGCAAAAACTCAGCTAAAAAGGGGAAGGTATGAGAGGTGCGCGAGAATACGGCAATATAGGCAAAGCTGTGAGAGATGAGCAAAAACATAGCGATATTGGGGAAGCTATGCGAGATGCGCGAAAACACAGCGATATCAGGGAAATTATGAGAGGTGCCCGAAAACACATCAATATAGGGGAAGCTACGAGAGGTGCGCGAAAACACAGCGATATAGTGGAAGGTATGACAGGTGCGCGAAAACACAGCGATATATGGGAAGCTATGGGAGGTGCATGAAAACAGAGCGAGAAAGGGGAAGGTATGAGAGGTGTGAGAAAACACAGCAATATAGGGGGAGCTATGGGAGGTGCGTGAAAGCATGGCGATATATGGAGAAGGTATGAGAAGTGTGCCAAAACATAGTGGTGGAGGTGAAGCTATGCGAGGTGCGCGAAAACACGGCGATATAGGGGAAGCTATGAGAGGTGCGCGAAAACACAGCGATTTGGGGGAAGCTATGAGAGGTACGCGAAAATATTGCAACATATAGAAACCTATGAGAGGTGCACGAGAACACAGCAATAGAGGGGATGCTATGAGAGGTGTGCGATAACACAGCAAAAAAGGTGAAGGTATGAGAAGTGTGCGAAAACACTGCGATACAAGAGGCTAGGCGTGAGGAGGTTAGTTCACAACAGGGGGATGAGAACCAGTGCAGTGAGACAGAGGGGTGTAAAGTAAGGGTAGAAGCAAGAAGTACTAAGGAGAAAAGTAAAAGTGGCAGGCCGACAAATCCAGGGCAAGCATTAAAAACGGCCACTTTTCAACATAATTGTATAAGGGCTAAGAGAGTTGTAAAAGAGTGCCTGAAGGCTTTGTGTGTCAATGCAAGGAGCATTCGTAATAAGGTGGATGAATTGAAAGTGCAGATTGTTATTAATGATTATGATTTAGTTGGGATCACAGAGACATGGCTCCAGGGTGACCAAGGATGGGAGCTCAACGTTCAGGGATATTCAATATTCAGGAGGGATAGACATGAAGGAAGGGGAGGTGGGGTGGCGTTGCTGGTTAAAGAAGAGATTAACGCAATAGAAAGGAAGAACATAAGCCGGGAAGATGTGGAATCGATATGGGTAGAGCTGCGTAACACTAAGGGGCAGAAGACGCTGGTGGGAGTTGTTTACAGGCCACCTAACAGTAGTAGTGAGGTCGGAGATGGTATTAAACAGGAAATTAGAAATGTGTGCAATAAAGGAACAGCAGTTATAATGGGTGACTTCAATCTACATGTAGATTGGGTGAACCAAATTGGTAAAGGTGCTGAGGAAGAGGATTTCTTGGAATGTATGCGGGATGGTTTTTTGAACCAACATGTCGAGGAACCAACTAGAGAGCAGGCTATTCTGGACTGGGTTTTGAGCAATGAGGAAGGGTTAATTAGCAATCTTGTCGTGAGAGGCTCCTTGGGAAATTCGACCATAATATGGTGGAATTCTTCATTAAGATGCAGAGTGACATAGTTAATTCAGAAACAAAGGTTCTGAACTTAAAGAGGGGTAACTTTGAAGGTATGAGACGTGAATTAGCTAAGATAGACTGGCAAATGACACTTAAAGGATTGACGGTGGATATGCAATGGCAAGCATTTAAAGGTTGCATGGATGAACTACAACAATTGTTCATCCCAGTTTGGCAAAAGAATAAATCAAGGAAGGTAGTGCACCCGTGGCTGACAAGAGAAATTAGGGATAGTATCAATTCCAAAGAAGAAGCATACAAATTAGCCAGAGAAAGTGGCTCACCTGAGGACTGGGAGAAATTCAGAGTTCAGCAGAGGAGGACAAAGGGCTTAATTAAGAAGGGGGAAAAAAATTATGAGAGAAAACTGGCAGGGAACATAAAAATGGACTGTAAAAGCTTTTATAGATATGTAAAAAGGAAAAGACTGGTAAAGACAAATGTAGGTCCCCTACAGACAGAAACAGATGAATTGATTATGGGGAGCAAGGACATGGCAGACCAATTGAATAATTACTTTGGTTCTGTCTTCACTAAGGAGGACATAAATAATCTTCCAGAAATAGTAGGGGACAGAGGGTCCAGTGAGATGGAGGAACTGAGCAAAATACATGTTAGTAGGGAAGTGGTGTTAGGTAAATTGAAGGGATTGAAGGCAGATAAATCCCCAGGGCCAGATGGTCTGCATCCTAGAGCGCTTAAGGAAGTAGCCCAAGAAATAGTGGATGCATTAGTGATAATTTTTCAAAACTCGTTAGATTCTGGACTAGTTCCTGAGGATTGGAGGGTGGCTAATGTAACCCCACTTTTTAAAAAAGGAGGGAGAGAGAAACCGGGGAATTATAGACCGGTTAGCCTAACGTCGGTGGTGGGGAAACTGCTGGAGTCAGTTATCAAAGATGTGATAACAGCACATTTGGAAAGCGGTGAAATCATCGGACAAAGTCAGCATGGATTTGTGAAAGGAAAATCATGTCTGACGAATCTCATAGAATTTTTTGAGGATGTAACTAGTAGAGTGGATAGGGCAGAACCAGTGGATGTGGTATATTTGGATTTTCAAAAGGCTTTTGACAAGGTCCCACACAGGAGATTAGTGTGCAAACTTAAAGCACACGACATTGGGGGTAAGGTATTGATGTGGATGGAGAATTGGTTAGCAGACAGGAAGCAAAGAGTGGGAATAAACGGGACCTTTTCAGAATGGCAGGCGGTGACTAGTGGGGTACCGCAAGGATCAGTGCTGGGACCCCAGTTGTGTACAATATATATTATTGACTTGGATGACGGAATTAAATGCAGCATCTCCAAGTTTGCAGATGACACGAAGCTGGGTGGCAGTGTTAGCTGTGAAGAGGATGCTAAGAGGATGCAGAGTGACTTGGATAGGTTGGGTGAGTGGGCAAATTCATGGCAGATGCAATTTAATGTGGATAAATGTGAAGTTATCCACTTTGGTGGCAAAAATAGGAAAACAGATTATTATCTGAATGGTGGCCGATTAGGAAAAGGGGAGGTGCAACGAGACCTGGGTGTCATTATACACCAGTCATTGAAAGTGGGCATGCAGGTACAGCAGGCGGTGAAATAGGCAAATGATATGCTGGCATTTATAGCGAGAGGATTCGAGTACAGGAGCAGGGAGGTACTACTGCAGTTGTACAAGGCCTTGGTGAGACCACACCTGGAGTACTGTGTGCAGTTTTGGTCCCCTAATCTGAGGAAAGACATCCTTGCCATAGAGGGAGTACAAAGAAGGTTCACCAGATTGATTCCTGGGATGGCAGGACTTTCATATGAAGAAAGACTGGATGAACTAGGCTTGTACTCGTTGGAATTTAGAAGATTGAGGGGGGATCTGATTGAAACGTATAAAATCCTAAAGGGATTGGACAGGCTAGATGCAGGAAGATTGTTCCCGATGTTGGGGAAGTCCAGAACAAGGGGTCAAAGTTTGAGGATACAGGGGAAACCTTTTAGGACCGAGATTAGGAAAAACTTCTTCACACAGAGAGTGGTGAATCTGTGGAATTCTCTGCCACAGGAAACAGTTGAGGCCAGTTCATTGACTATATTTAAGAGGGAGTTAAATATGGCCCTTGTGGCTACGGAGATCAGGGGGTATGGAGGGAAGGCTGGGGTGGGGTTCTGAGTTGGATGATCAGCCATGATCATAATAAATGGCGGTGCAGGCTCGAAGGGCTGTGTTTTTGCTCACCTCTCATACCTTCCCCTGTATCGCCGTGTTTTCGTGCACTGCTCATACAATCTGCTACATCGCCGTGTTTTTGCGCACCTCTCATACATACCACTATTTTGCTGTGTTTTCGTGTACGTCCCATACCTTCCCATATATTGCTGTGTTTTCGTGCAACTCCCATAGCTTCCCCTGTATCGCTGTGTTTTCGCTTCCCTCTCATAACTTCCCCTAAATCGCTTTGTTTTCGCGCACCTCCCATAGCTTCACCTATGTCACCATGTAATCACGCACCTCTCATACCTTTCCCTATATCGCCCTGTTTTTGCGCACCTCCCATAGCTTCCCCCATATCGCTGGGTTTTCGTACACCTCCAATAGTTTCCCCAATAACGCTGTGTTTTCGTACACCTCTCATACATTCCTTTATAGCGCTGTGTTTCTGCGCACCTCCCATACCTTCCCCAATATGCCTGTGTTTTCGCGCAGCTCTCATACCTTCCCCTGTATTGTGGTGTTTTCGCACACCTCCCATATCTTCTCCTATATCGCTGTGTTTCGTGCACCTCTCATAGCTTCCCCAATATCATTGTGTTTTCGCGCACCTCTCATACCTTCCCCTATATAGCTGTGTTTTCGCGCACCTCTCATAGCATCTCCCAAATCGCTGTGCTTTCGTGCACCACTCATAGCTTCCTCTATATCGCTGTGTGTTCACACACCTCCCATACCTCCCCCTATATCACTGTGTTTTTGCACACCTCTCATACCTTCCCCAATATGGCTGTGTTTTTGCGCAGCTCTCATACCTTCCCCTGTATTGCGGTGTTTTCGCACCCCTCCCATATCTTCCCATATATCGCAGTGTTTTCGCGCACTTCGCAAAGCTTCCGCAACATCGCTGTGTTTTCGCGCACCTCTCATAGCTTCTCCTATATCGCTGTGTTTTTGCACAGCTCTTATAGCTTCTCCTATATTGCTTTATTTTCGTGCACCTCCCATAGCTTCCCCATATCGATGTTTTGATGCACCTGTCATACCTTCCCCTATATCGCTGTGTTATCACGCACCTCTCATACTGTTCCCTATATCACTGCGTTTTCGGGCACCTCTCATCGGTTCCCCTGTGTCGCCATGCTTTCACACACCTCCCATAGCTTCCCCTACATCTCTCTGTTGTCGCGCACTTCTCATACCCTCTCCTATATCGGTGTGTTTTCATCCACCTCTCATACCATCCCCTATATCGCCGTGTCTTCGTCCACCTCTCATACCATCCCCTATATCGGTGTGTTTTCGTCCACTTCTCATACCATCCCCTATATCGTCGTGTCTTCGCGCACCTCCCATAGCTTCCACTAGATTGCTGTTTTTGCGCACATCTCATAGCTTCCCCTAAATTGCTTTGTTTCGCACACCTTTCATACCTTCCCCTAAATTGCTGTTTTCTTGCACCTCTCATATATTCCCCATATCGCCGTGTTTTCGCGCACCTCTCATACATTCCCCATATCGCCGTGTTTTCGAGCACCTCTCATACCTTCCCCCATATCACCGTGTTTTTGTGCACCTCCCATACCTTCCCCTATATAGCTGTGTTATCGCGCACCGCCCATAGTTTCTCCAAAAAGGCTGTGCTTTCGCGCACTTCTCATACCTGCCCCAATATGACTGTTTTTTCTTGCAACTCTCATACCTTCCCCTGTATTGCGGTGTTTTCGCACACTTCCCATATCTTCCCCTATAGCACTGTGTTTTCGTGCATCTCTTTAGCTTCCGCTATATCGCTGTGTTTTCCCGCACCTCCCACAGCTTCCACAATATCATTGTGTTTTCGTGCACCTCTCATTACTTCCCCTATATAGCTGTGTTTTTGCTCACCTCTCATACCTTCCCCTGTATCGCCGTGTTTTCGTGCACCTCTCATACATTCTGCTACATCGCCGTGTTTTCGCGCACCTCTCATACATTCCACTATTTTGCTGTGTTTTCCTGTACGTCCCATACCTTCCCATATATTGCTGTGTTTTCGTGCAACTCCCATAGCTTCCCCTGTATCGCTGTGTTTTCGCTTCCCTCTCATAACTTCCCCTAAATCACTTTGTTTTCGCGCACCTCCCATAGCTTCACCTATGTTGCCATGTAATCACGCACCTCTCATACCTTCCCCTATATCGCCCTGTTTTTGCGCACCTCCCATAGCTTCCCCAATATCGCTGGGTTTTCGTTCACCTCCAATAGTTTCCCCAATAACGCTCCCATATATTCCTCTATAGCGCTGTGGTTCTGTGCACCTCCCATACCTTCCCCAATATGGCTGTGTTCTCTCGCACCTCTGATAACTTCTTCTGTATCGCGCTGTTTTCACGCACCTCCCATAGCTTCCCATATATTACGATGCTTTCGCGCACCTCTCATAGCATCCCCCAAATCGCTGTGTTTTCGTGCAACTCTCATAGCTTCCGTTATATCGACGTTTTCTTGCGCACCTCGCATAGCTTCCCCTACATCGCTGTGTTTTCGTGTACCTCTCATAGCTTCCATTATATTCCCGTGTTTTCGTGCGCCTCGCATAGCTTCCCCTACATCGCTGTGTTTATACGCACCTCTCATACCTTCCCCTATATTGCCATTTTTCACGCACATCCAATGGCTACCCATATATCGCTGTGTTTTCGCGTACTCCTGATAGCTTCCCCAATATCGCTGTGTTGGCGCACCTCCCATAGCTTCCCCTATATCGCTGTGTTTTTGCACACCTCTCATAGCTTTACCTATTTCGCCAAATTTTCGCACGCCTCTCATACCTCCCCCTTTTTAGCTGAGATTTCGTTCATCTCTCATACCTTCTCCTATATCGCCATGTTTTCGTGCACCTCCTATAGCTTCCTCTTTTTCGCTTTGCTTTCACGCACCACACATACCTACCCCTATATCACTGTGTTTTCAAGCATCTCTCACACTGTTCCCTGTATCGCTGCGTTTTCGGGCCCCTCTCATGGCTTCCCCTATATCGCCGTGTTTTAGCGTACCTCCCATAGCTTCCCCTATGTCGTTGTGTATTTTGCGCACCTCTCATACCTTCCACTATATCAAAGTGTTTTGCGGACCACTTGTAGCTTCCCTTGTATCGATGTATTTTCGCGCACCACTCATACCTGCCGCTATATCGCACTGTTTTTGCAGACCTTTCATAGCTTCCCCTATATCGCTGTGTTTTTGCGCACCTCTCATACATTCCACTATATTGATGTGTTTTCGCACACCTCTCATACCTTCCCCTATATCGCTGTTTTTCCCGCAACTCCCATAACTTCCCATTTTTCGCCATGTTATTGCGCATTTCTCATAGCTTCCCATATATTGCGATGTTTTCGCCCGCCTCTCATAACTTCCCCCAAATCGCTATGTTTTCATGCACCTCTCATACCTTCCCCTATGTCGCTCTGCTCTCGTGCACCTCCCATAGCTTCCCATATTTCGCTGTGTTTTCGCACACCTCTCATAGCTTCCGCTATATCGCTGTGTTTTCGCGCACCTCTCGTAACTTCCCCTACATCGCTGCGTTTTTGCGCACCTCGCATACCTTCCCCATGTTGTTGTGTTTTCACGCACCTCTCATACCTTCCCCTATTTCACTGTGTTTACGCGCATCTCGCATACCTACCCCTATATGACTGTGTTTTCACGCACCTCTCATACCGTCCTCTATATCGCTGCATTTTCATGCACCTCTCATCGCTTCCCCTATATCGATGTGTTTTCAAGCACCTCTCATACCTTCACGTATATCGCCTTGTGTTCGCGCACCTCCCATTGTTTCCCCTCTGCCACTCATTTTTCGAGCACCTCTCATACCTTCATCTATATTGATGTGTTTTCGCACACCTCTCATACCTTCCCCTATATCGCTGTTTTTCCCGCGCCTCCCATAGCTTCCCATTTGTCGCCGTGTTATCGCGCACTTCTCATAGCTTCCCATATATTGCGATGTTTGCACGCACCTCTCATAACTTCCCCCAAATCGCTATGTTTTCGTGCACCTCTCATAACTTGCCCTGTATCGCCCTGTTTTCACGCACCTCCCATAGCTTCCTATATTTCGCTGTGTTTTCGCACATCTCTCATACCTTCCACTATATGGATGAGTTTTCGCGCAGCTCTCATACCTTCCCTTTTTTAGCTGAGTTTTTGCTCATCTCTCATAACTTCTCCTATATTGCTGTGTTTTCGTGCACCTCCCATAGCTTCTCCATATCGGTGTTTTGATGCATCTGTCGTACCTTCCCCTATATCGCTGTTTTTTCAGGCACCTCTCATACTGTTCCCTATATCGCTGCACCCCTCATTGGTTCCCCTGTAACACCGTGTTTTCACACACCTCCCACAGCTTCCCCTACATCTCTCTGTTGTCGTGCACTTCTCATACCCTCCCCTATAACGGTGTGTTTTCATCCACCTCTCATACCATCCCCTCTATCGCCATGTCTTCGTGCACCTCCCATAGCTTCTACTAGCTCGCTGTTTTCGCGCACATCTCATAGCTTCCCCTAAATTGCTTTGTGTCGTGCACCTCTCATACCTTCCCCTAAATTGCTGTGTTTTCGTACACCTCTCATAGATTCCCCATATCGCCGTGTTTTCGCGCACCTCCCATACCTTCCCCTATATGGCTGTGTTATCACGCACCGCCCATAGTTTCTCCAATAACGCTGTGTTTTTGCGCACTTCTCATACCTGCCCCAATATGGCTGTGTTTTCGCGCAGCTCTCATAACTTCCCCTGTATTGTGGTGTTTTCTCACACCTCCCATATATTCCCCTATATCGCTGTGTTTTCCCGCACCTCCCATAGCTTCCCTAATGTCATTGTGTTTTAGCGCACCTCTCATAGCATTCCCCAAATCGCTGTGTTTTCGCGCACCACTCATAGCTTCCCCTATATCGCTGCATTTTCGGGCACCTCTCATTGGTTCCCCTGTATTCCTGTGTTTTCACACACCTCTGATAGCTTCCCCTATATCATTGTGTTTTCGGGCACCTCTCATACATTCTCCTATGTTGCCGTGTTTTCGCGCACCTCCCATAGCTTCCCATGTATCGCTGTATTGTCACTTCCCTCTCATAACTTCCCCTATATCACCATGTTTTTGCGCATCTCCAATAACTTCCCCTACATCTCTCTGTTGTCGCGCAATTCTCATACCCTCCCCTATATCGCTGTGTGTTCGCACACCTCCCATAGCTTCCCCTATATCGCTGTGATTTTGCGCACCTCTCATACCTTCCCCAATATGGCTATGTTCTCACACACCTCCCATAACTTCCCCTGTATCCTCCTGTTTTCACGCACCTCCCATAGCATCCCATATATCGCAGTGTTTTCGCGCACCTCACAGAGCTTCCCTAACGTCACTGTGTTTTCGCGCATCTCTCATACCTTCTCCTATATCGATGTGTTTTCACGCACCTCCCATTGCTTCCCCTACATCTCTCTGTTGTCGCGCATTTCTCATACCCTGCCCTATATCGGTGTGTTTTTGCGCACTCCCATAGCTTCCACTAGATTGCTGTTTTCGCGCACATCTAATAGCTTCCCCTAAATTGCTTTGTTTCGCATACCTCTCATACCTTCCCCTAAATTGCTGTGTTTTCGCACACCTCTCATAGATTCCCCATATAGTCGTGTTTTCGCGCACCTCTCATAGATTTCCCATATCGACGTGTTTTCGAGCACCTCTCATACCTTCCCCTATATGGCTGTGTTATCACGCACCGCCAATAGTTTCTCCAAAACCCTGTGTTTTTGCGCACTTCTCATACCTGCCCCAATATGGCTGTGTTTTCGCGCAGTTCTCATACCTTCCCCTGTATTGCCGTGTTTTCGCACACCTCCCATATCTTCCCCTATATCGCTATGTTTTCGTGCACCTCTATAGCCCCCCTATATCGCTGTATTTTCCCGCACCTCCCATAGCTTCCCCATTATAATTGTGTTTTCGCGCACCTCTCATACCTTCCCCTGTATCGCCGTGTTTTCGTGCACCTCTCATACATTCTGCTACATCGCCGTGTTTTTGCGCACCTCTCATACATTCCACTATTTCGCTGTGTTTTCGTGTACGTTCCATACCTTTCCATATATTGCTGTGTTCTCGTGCAACTCCCATAGTTTCCGCTGTGTCGCTGTGTTTCGCTTCCCTCTCATAACTTCCCCTAAATCGCTTTGTTTTCGCGCACCTCCCATAGCTTTACCTATGTCATCATGTAATCACGCACCTCTCATACCTTCTCCTATATCGCCCTGTTTTTGCTCACCTCCCATAGCTTCCCCAATATCGCTGGGTTTTCGTTGTTGTCCAATAGTTTCCTCAATAACGCCGTGTTTTCGCGCACTTCTCATACATTCCTCTATAGCGCTGTGTTTCTGCGCACCTCCCATACCTTCCCCAATATGG
The DNA here is from genome assembly GCF_030028105.1 of Mobula birostris. Lineage (NCBI taxonomy): Eukaryota > Metazoa > Chordata > Chondrichthyes > Myliobatiformes > Myliobatidae > Mobula > Mobula birostris. Next base: position 1,318,721 of record NW_027274693.1, on the reverse strand, counting down.
CTGTGTTCTCGCGCACCTCTGATAACTTCCCCTGTATCGCGCTGTTTTCACGCTCCTCCCATAGCTTCCCATATATTACGATGCTTTTGCGCACCTCGCATAGCATCCCCCAAATTGCTGTGTTTTCGTGCACCTCTCATAGCTTCCATTATATCAACATTTTCTTGCGCACCTCGCATAGATTCCCCTACATCGCTGTGTTTTCACGTACCTCTCATAGCTTCCATTATATCGCCATGTTTTCGCGCATCTCGCATAGCTTCCCCTACATCGCTGTTTTTGCGCACCTCTCATACATTCTCCTATATCGCTCTGTTTTCGTGCACCTCCCATAGACTCCCCATATCGCTGTGTTTTGACGCACCTCTCATACCTTCCCCTATATTGCCATCTTTTCACGCACATCCAATAGCTTCCCATATATCACTGTGTTTTCGCGTACTCCTGATAGCTTCCTCAATATCGCTGTGTGTTGGCGCACCTCCCATAGCTTCCCCTATATCACTGTGTTTTTGCTCACCTCTCATAGCTTTGCCTATTTCGCCATATTTTCGTACACCTCTCATACCTCCCCCTTCTTAGCTGAGATTTCGCTCATCTTTCATACCTTCTCCTATATCGCCGTGTTTTCGTGCACCTCCTATAGCTTCCTCCTTTTCGATGTGCTTTCACGCACCACACATACCTACCCCTATATCACTGTGTTTTTAAGCACCTCTCACACTGTTCCCTGTATCGCTGCGTTTTCGGGCACCTCTCATCGCTTCGCCTATATCGCCGTATTTTCGCGCACCTCCCATAGCTTCCCCTATATCGCTGTGTATTTTGCCCACCACTCATACCTTCCCCATATCAATGAGTTTTGCACACCACTCGTAGCTTCCCCTGTATTGATGTGTTTTCGTGCACCTCTCATACCTCCCCCTATGTCGCCCTGTTTTTGCAGACCTCTCATAGCTTCCCCTATATCGCTGTGTTTTCGTGCAGCTCGCATACCTTCCCCTATATCGATGTGTTTTCAAGCACCTCTCATACCTTCACGTATATCGCCTTGTGTTCGTGCACCTCCCATTGTTTCCCCTATATCACTCTGTTTTCGAGCACCTCTCATACCTTCCACTATATTGATGTGTTTTCGCACACCTCTCATACCTTCCCCAATATCACTGTTTTTCTGGGACCTCCCATAGCTTCCCATTTTTTGCCGTGTTATCGCGCACTTCTCATAGCTTCTCATATATTCCGATATTTTCACGCACCTCTCATAACTTCCCCCAAATTGCCATGTTTTCGTGCACCCCTCATACCTTCCCCTATGTCGCTTTGTTCTCATGCACCTCCCATAGCTTCCCATATTTCGCTGTGTTTTCGCACACCTCTCGTATCTTCCCCTACACCGCTGCGTTTTTGCGCGCCTCGCATACCTTCCCCTATGTTGTTGTGTTTTTGTGCACCTCTCATATCTTCCCCTATATCACTGTGTTTACGCGCATCTCGCATACCTACCCCTATATCACTGTGTTCTCAAGCACCTCTCATAGCTTCACGTATATCGACTTGTGTTCGCGCACCTCCCATTGCTTCCCCTATATCACACTGTTTTCACGCACCACTCATACCTTCTCCTATATTGCTGTTTTCACACACCTCTTATAGCTCCTATATTGCTGTTTTCACACACCTCTCATAGCTTCTCCTATATCACTGTGTTTTCGCACACCTCGCATAACTTCCCCTATATCGTTGTGTTTTTGCACACCTCTCATAGCTTCCCCTCTATCGTGGTGCTTATGCGCACCTCTCATACCTTCCACTATATCGATGTGTTTTCGCACACCTCTCGTAACTTGCGCTGTATCGATGTGTTTTCACGCACCTCTCATGCCTGCCTCTATATCACAGTGTTTTCGCAGACCTCTCATAGCTTCCCCTATATCATTGTGTTTTCGCGCACCTCTCATACGTACCACTGTATCGATGTGTTTTCGCCCATCTCTCATACCTTCCCCTATATCGCTGTGTTATCAAGCAGCTTTATAGCTTCCCCTATATTGCTGTGTTTTCGCATACCTCCCATAGCTTCCGCTATATCGCTGTTTTTGCACACCTCTCATAGCTTGCCATATATGGCGATGATTTCACACACCTCTCATGGCTTCCACTAGATCGCTGTTTTTTCACGCACCTCACATAGCGTCCTCTATATCGCCAAGATTTCGCACACCTCCCATAGAATCCCCTATATTGCTGTGTTTTCTCGCACCTCTGATACCTTCCCCTATATCACTCTGTTGTCATGCACCTCCCATGGCTTCCCATATATCGCTGTGTTATCGCGCTTCATTCATACCTTCCCCTACATCGCTGTATTTTCGCGCACCTTTTATACCTTCTACTGTATCGCTGTCTTTTCACGCACCTCACGTAGCTTCCCCTATATTGCTGTGTTTTCTTGCACCTGTCATACCTTCTCCTATATCACTGTGTTTTCGCGCACCTCTCATGCCTTCTCCTATAACGCCGTCTTTTCATGCACCTCCCGTAGCTTCCCCTATATTGCTGTGTTTTCACGCACCTCGCATACCTTCCCCTATATCGTTGTGTTTTTGCGCACCTCCCATTGTTTCCCCTATATCACTGTGTTTTCGTGCACCTCTCATACCTTGCACTATATCAACGTGTTTTCGCATACCTCTCATACCTTCCCCTATATCACTGGGTTTACGCGCATCTCTCATACCTACCCCATATCACTGTGTTTTCACGCACCTCTCATACAGTCCTGTATATCGCTGCATTTTTCATGCACCTCTCATCGCTTCCCCTATATCAATGTGTTTTCAAGCACCTCTCATACCTTCAGGTATATCGCCTTGTGTTCGCACACCTCTCATAGCATTCCCTATATGGCTGTGTTTTCGCACAACTCGCATACCTTCCCCTATATCATTGTGTTCTTACGCATCTCTCTTAGCTTCCCCTGTATCGATGTGTTTTCGCGCAGCTCTCATACCTGCCTCTATATCGCCGTATTTTCACAGACCTCTCACAGCTTCCCCTATATCGCTGTGTTTTCGCTTACCTCGCGTACCTTCCCCTATATCATTGTGTTTTCACGCACCTCTGATAACTACCACTGTATCGATGTGTTTTCGCGCACCTCTAAAACCTTCCCCTATATCGCTGTGTTATCAAGCAGCTTTCATAGCTTCCCCGATGTTGCTGTGTTTTCGCATACCTCCCATAGCTTCCCATATATCGCTGTGTTTTCGCGCACCTCTCATACTTTCTCCTATATCGTCGTCTTTTTACGCACCTTCCGTAGCTTCTCCTATATTGCTGTGTTTTCTTGCACCTGTCATACCTTCCTCTATATCGCCATGCTTTCGCGCACTTCCAATAGATTCCCCTACATCACTGTGTTTTCGCGCACCTCTCATACCTTCCCCTATGTGGTTGTGTTTTCGTGCACCTCTCATACCTTCCACTATATCGCTGTGTTTTCGCGCACCTCTCATACCTTCTCCTATATCGCCGTCTTTTTACGCACCTTCCGTAGTTTCCCCTTTTTTTGCTGTGTTTTCTTGCACCTGTCACAGCTTCCTCTAAATCGCCGTGTTTTCGTGCACCTCCCATAGCTCCCCATTATCACTGTGTTTTCACGCTCCTCGCATACCTACCCCTATATCACTGTGTTTTCACGCACGTCCCATACCTTCCCATATATTGCTGAGTTTTCTTGCACATCCCTCAGCTTCCCCTGTATTGCTGTGTTTTCGCGCATGTCTCAGAGCTTACCCTAGATTGCCATGTTTTCATGCACCTCCCATACCTTCCCATTATCACTGTGTTTTCGCGCACCTCCCATAGCTTCCCCAATATCGCTGTGTTTTCGTGCACCTCTCATACTTTCCCATATATATCTGGTTAATGCTCCCCTCTCATAGCTTCCCCTATATCACCGTGTTTTCACGCACCTCTCATAGCTTCCCGTATATCGCTGTGTTTTCACGGACCTCGCATACCTTCCCCTATATCATTGTGTTTTCGCGCACCTCTCATACCTACCACTGTATCGATGTGTTTTCGTGCATTTCTCATACCTTCCCCTATATCGCTGTGTTATCAAGCAGCTTTCATAGCTTCCCCTATATTGCTGTGTTTTCACATACCTCCCATAGCTTCCGCTATATCGCTGTTTTTGCACACCTCTCATAGCTTGCCATATATGGCGATGTTTTCACACACCTCTCATGGCTTCCACTAGCTCGCTGTGTTTTCACGCACCTCACATAGCGTCCCCTATATCGCCATGATTTTGCACACCTCCCATAGCTTCCCCTATATTGCTGTGTTTTCTCGCACCTCTGATACCTTCCCCTATATCGCTCTGTTGTCGTGCATCTCCCATTGCTTCCCATATATCGCTGTGTTATCGCGCTCCATTCATACTTTCCCCTACATCGCTGTATTTTCGTGCACCTCTCATACTTGCCCCTATATCGCCTTGTTTAGCAGACCTCTCATAGCTTCCCCTATATCACTGTGTTCTTGGTTACCTCACGTACCTTCCCCTATATCACTGTGTTTTTGCGCACCTCTGGTACCTACCACTGTATCGATGTGTTTTCGCTCACCTCTAAACCTTCTCCTATATCGCTGTGTTATCAAGCAGATTTCATAGCTTCCCCTATATTGCTGTGTTTTCGCATACCTCCCATAGCTTCCCATCAATCGCTGTGTTTTCACACACCTCCCATAACTTCCGCTATATCGCTGTGTTTTCGCGCACCGCTCGTATCTTCCCCTACATCGCTGCGTTTTTGCACAGCTCTCATACCTTCCCCTATTTCACCATGTTTTCACGCACCTCCCATAGCTTTCTAAATATCGCTGTGTTTTCACATGCCTATCATACCTTCCCCTATATGGCTGTGTTTTCTTGCACGTCCCATAGCTTCCTCAATATCTCTGTGTTTTCAAACAACTCGCATACCTTCCCCTATATCGATGTGTTTTCGCGCACCTCTCATAGCTTCCCCTACATCGCTGTGTTTTCGCGCACCTCTCATATCTTCTCCTATATCACCGTATTTTTACGCACCTTCCGTAGCTTCCCCTATATTGCTGTGTTTTCTTGCACCTGTCATACCTTCCTCTATATCACCGTGTTTTTGTGCACCTCCCATAGCTTCCCCTATATCGCTGTTTTCGCGCACGTCTCAGAGCTTCCCCTATATTGCCATGTTTTCGCGCACCTCCCATACTTTCCCATTGTCGCTGTGTTTTCGCGCACCTCCCATAGCTTCCCCAATATGGCTGTGTTTTCACACACCTCCCATAGCATCCCATATGTCGCTGTGTTTTGGGGCACCTCTCATACCTTCCACTATATCGCTGTGTTTTCGCACGCCTCTCGTAGCTTCCCCTATATCGATGTGTTTTTGCGCACCTCTCATAACTTCCCCTATATCGCTGTGTATTGGCACACATACGTAGCTTCCCCTATATCATTGTGTTTTTGCGCACTTCTCATACCGTCCCCTATAACGCTGTGTTTTTGCTCACCTCTCATAACTTTGCCTATATCGCCGTGTTCTCGCTCATCTCTCATATCTTCCTCTATATCGACGTGTTTTCACGCACCTTTCATACCTTCACGTATATCGCCGTGTTTTCGCGCACCTCCCATAGATTCCCCTATATTACTGTGTTTTCACGCACCTCCCATAGCTTGCCCTATATCGCCGTGTTTTCTCACACCTCTCATACCTTCTCCTTTCTCGCTCTGTTTTCGTGCACCTCCCATGGCTTCCCATATATCGCTGTGTTTTTGCACACCACCCGTACCTTCCCCTACATCGCTGTGTTTTTGTGCACCTTTCATACCTTCACGACATATGGGAAGATATGAGAGGTGCGCGAAAACATTGCAATATATGGAACCTATGAGAGGTGCACAAGCACACAGCAATAGAGGGGAAGCTATAGATTCTCCTGTATCACTGTGTATTTGTGCACCTCTCATACCTTGCACTATATCAGTGTGTTTTCGCGCGCCTCTCATACCTTCCCCTATATCACTGTGTTTACGCGCATCTCGCATACCTACCCTTATATCACTGTGTTTTCCCGCACCTCTCATATCGTCCTCTATATCGCTGCATTTTCGTGCACCTCTCATCGCTTCCCCTATATCGATGTGTTTTCAAGCACCTCTCATACCTTCACGTATATCGCCTTGTGTTCGCGCACCTCCCATTGTTTCCCCTATATCACTCTGTTTTCGAGCACCTCTCAGACCTTCCACTATATTGATGTGCTTTCGCACACCTCTCATACCACCCCCTATATCGCTGCGTTTTCACACACCTTTCATACCTTCACGTATATCGCCGTGTTTTCGCACACCTCCCATAGATTCCTCTATATCACAGTGTTTTGGCGCACCTCTCATACCTTCCCCTATATCGCAGTGTTTTTCTGACCTCTCCTAGCTTTGCCTATATCTCCGTGTTCTCCTACACCTCTCATACCTTCCCCTTTTTAGCTGAGTTTTCACTCATCCCTCATACCTCCCCCTATATCAACGTGTTTGCATACACCTTTCATACCATCACGTATATCACCGTGTTTTCGCACACCTCCCGTAGATTCCCCTATATCACAGTGTAATCGCGCACCTCTCATACCTTCCCCTATATCACTGTGTTTTCACTCACTTCCCATACTTTCCCCTATATCGTTGTGTTTTTGCACACCTCTCATAGCTTCTCCTATATCTCTGTGCTTTCTCGCACCTCTCATACCTTCTCCAAAATCACTCTTTTCGCGCACCTCTCACACCTTCCACTATATCGCAGTGTTTTCTCGCACCTCTCATAGCTTCACCTGTATCGCCGTGTTTTCGTGCACCTCCCAAAGCTTTCCCTATATCACTGTGTTTTCCTGCACCTCTCATACCTTCCCCTACATCGCCGTGTTTTTGCAGACCTCTCATACCTTCCCCTATATTGCTGTGTTTTAGCGCACCTCTCATACCTTCCCCATTTCGCTGCATTTTCGCGCTCCTCTCATACCTTCCCCAATATCACTGTGTTTTCACACACCTCCCACAGCTTCCCATTTTTCACCATGTTTTAGCGCACCTCTCATTGCTTCCCGTATATTGCGATGATTTTGCGCATCTATTATAGCTAACCGCAAATCGCTGTGTTTTTGCGCACCTCTCATACCTTCCCCTATATCGCTGTGTATTCGCGCACATACGTAGGCTCCCCTATATCATTGTGTTTTTGCGCACCTCTCATACCTTCCCCATAACGCTGGTTTTTGCTCACCTCTCATAGCTTTGCGTATATCACCGTGTTCTCGCTCATCTCTCATATCTTCCTCTATATCAACGTGTTTTCACGCACCTTTCATACCTTCACGTATAGTGCCGTGTTTTCGCACGCCTCCCATAGATTCCCCTATATCACTGTGTTTTGGTGCACCTCTCATACCTTCCCCTTTTTTGCTGTGTGCTTGTGCACCTCTCATAGGTTCCATATATTGCAATGTTTTCGCGCACCTCTCATATCTTCCCATATATCGCAGTGTTTTCACTCACTTCCCATACATTCCCTTATATCGCTGTGTTTTCGCGCACCTACCATAGCTTCCCCTATATCGCTGTGTTTTAACGCACCTCTCATCCCTTCCCCGATATCACTGTGATTTGCGTTCCTCCCAAGTCTTCCCCTATATCGCTGTGTTTTTGGTCACCTCTCATAGTTTCCGCTATATTACCGCGTTTTCGCGCCACCACTCATATCTTCCGCTATATCGCTGTGTTATCAAGCAGCTCTCATAGCTTCCCCCATATTGCTCTGTTTTCTCGCACATCGCATAGCTTCCCCTACGTCGCTGTGCTCTCCTGCACCTCTCCTCACTTCCCCTATATTGCCCTGTTTTCACGGACCTCCCATAGCTTCCCATTTTTTGCCGTGCTTTTGCGCACCTCTCATAGCTTCCCCTATTTCGCCGTCTTTTCAGGCACCACCCATAGCTTCCCATATGTCGCTGTGTATTTGCGTACCTATCATACCTTCCCCTATATCGCTGTGTTTTTGCTCACCTCTCATATCTTTGCCTGTATCGCCGTGTTCTCGCGCACCTCTCATACCTTCCCGTTTTTAGCTGAGTTTTCTCTCATCCCTCATACCTCCCCCGATATCGACGTGTTTTCATACACCTTTCATACCTTCACGTATATCACCGTGTTTTCGCACACCTCCCATAGATTCCCCTATATCACTGTGTATTCGCGCACCTCTCATACCTTCCCCTATATCGCTGTGTTTTCACGCACCTCTCAGCACTTCCCCGATATCACTGTGATTTAGTGCTCCTCGAAAGGCCTCCCCTATATCGCTGTGTTTTCGGTCACCTCTCATATTTTCTTTTATATCGCTGTGTTATCAAGCAGCTCTCATAGCTTCCCCTATATTGCTCTATTTTTACGCACGTCCCTTAGATTCCCCTATGTTGCTGTGCTCTCCTACACCTCTCATCACTTCCCCTGTCTTGCCCTGCTTTCACGGACCTCCCATAGCTTCCCATTTTTTACCGTGTTTTTGCGCACCTCTCATACCTTCCCCTATATTACCGTGTTTTCACACACTTCTCATAGCTTCCCCTATGTTGTTGTGTTTTTGTGCACCTCTCATACCTTCCCCTAAATTGCTGTTTTTGCGTACCTCACATACCTTCCACTATATCGATGTGTTTTCACGCACCTCTCATACCTTCCCCTATATCGCTGTGTTTTTATGCACCTCCCATAGCTTCCCCTTTTTCGCCGTGCTTTCGCGCACCTCTCATAGCTTCCCATATATTGCGATGTTTTCGCGAACCTCTCATCGCTTTCCCTAAATCGCTGTGTTTTTGCGCACCTCTCATATCTTCTCCCATATATCCGTGTTCTGGCGCACCTCGCATAGCTTCCCCTACATCGCTGTGTTTTCGTGCACTTCTTATACCTTCTCCTATACTGCCGTCTTTTCATGCACCTCCCATAGCTTCCCCTATATAGCTTTGTTTGCTTGCACCTGTCATACCTTCTCCTATATCGCCGTGTTTTCGCGCGCCTCTCATAGCTTCCCCTATATCGCTGTGTTTTCGCGCACCTCGCATACCTTCCCCTATGTCGTTGTATTTTCGTGCACCTCTCATACCTTCCATTATATCGATGTGTTTTCGTGCACCTTTCGTAGCTTCCCCTGTATCGATGTGTTTTCACGCACCTCTTATACCTGCCCCTATAATGCGTTTTCGCTAACCTCTCATAGCTTCCCCTATATCGCTGTGTTTTCGCGCACCTGGCATACCTTCCACTATATCGATGTGTTTTCGCGCACCTCTCATACCTTCCCCTATATCGCTGTGTTTTCATGCGCCTCAGATAGCTTCCCCTTTCTCACTGTGTTTTCACGCACCTCTCAGCGCTTTCCCCAAATCGCTGTGTTTTTGCACACCTCTCATATCTTCCCCCATATTGCCGTGTTCTTGCGCACCTCGCATAGCTTCCCCTACATCGCTGTGTTTTTGCGCGCCTCTCATACCTCCTATGTTATCACCGTCTGTTCACGCACCTCCCGTAGCTTGCCCTATATCGCTGTGTTTTCTTGCACCTCTCATAACTTCCCATATATCGTTGTGTTTTCGCACACCTCCCATAGCTTCCTTTATATCGCCGTGTTCTTGCGCACCACTCATAGCTTCGCCAATATGGCTGTGTTTTCGCACACCTGTCATACCTTCCTCTTTATTGCTGTTTTCGCGCACCTCCCATAGCTTCCCTTATATTGCTGTGCTTTCCCGCACTTCCCATAACTTCCCCAATATCATTGTGTTTGTGCACACCTCTGATACCTTCCCCTATATAGCTGTGTTTTCGCTCAACTGTCACACCTTCCCCTATATCGCTGTGTGATCAAGCAGCTTTTATAGCTTCCCCTATATTGCTGTAGTTTCGCATACCTCCCATAGCTTCCGCTATATCGCTGTTTTCGCACACCTCTCATGGCTTCCCATATATCGCTGTGTTTTCACGCACCTCTCATACTTCCTCCTATATCGCTGTGTTTTTCCGCACCTCTCATACCGTCCCCTATATTGCTGTGTTTTCTCTCACCTCACATACCTTCCCTATATCGTTGTGTTTTTGCGCACCTCTCATAGATTCCCCTATATCGCTGTGTTTTCGCTTGCCTTGCATACCTTCCCCTATATCATTGTGTTTTCGCGCACCTCTCATACCTACCACTGTATCGATATGTTTACGCGCATCTCTTATACCTCCCCCTATATTGCTGTGTTATCAAGCAGTTTTCATAGCTTCCCCTATATTGCTGTGTTTTCGCATACCTCCCATAGCTTCCGCTATATCGCTGTTTTTGCACACCTCTCATAGCTTGCCATCTATGGCGATGTTTTTACACACCTCTCATGGCTTCCACTAGATCGCTGTGTTTTCACGCACCTCACATAGCGTCCCCTATATCGTCATGATTTCGCACATCTCCCATAGCTTCTTCTTTATTACTGTGTTTTCTTGCACCTCTGATACCTTCCCCTATATCGCTCCCTTGTCGTGCACCTCCCATTGTTTCCCATATAACACTGTGTTATCGCGCTCCATTCATACCTTCACCAACATCTCTGTATTTTCGCGTACCTCTCATACCTGCCCCTATATTGCCGTGTTTTCGCAGACCTCTCATAGCTTCCCCTATATCAGTGTGTTTTTGCGCACCTCTGAAACCTTCCCCTATATCGCTGCGTTATCAAGCAGCTTTCATACCTTCCCCTATATTGCTGTGATTTCGCGTACCTCTCACACCTGCCCCTATATCGCCGTGTTTTCGCAGACCTCTCATAGCTTCCCCTATATCACTGTGTTTTCGCTTACCTGGCGTACCTTTCCCTATATCATTGTGTTTTCGCGCACCTCTGATACCTACCACTGTATGGATGTGTTTTCGCTCACCTCTGAAACCTTCCCCTATATCGCTATGTTATCAAGCAGCTTTCATAGCTTCCCCTATATTGCTGTGTTTTCGCATACCTCCCATATCTTCCCATATATCGCTGTGTTTCGCGCACCTCTCGTATCTTCCCCTACATCACTGCGTTTTTGTGCAGCTCTCATACCTTCCCCTATTTCACCGTGTTTTCACGCACCTCCCATAGCTTCCTAAATATCGCTGTGTTTTCGCATGCCTATCATGCCTTCCCCTATATGGCTGTGTTTTCCTGCACGTCCCATAGATTCCCCTATATCACTGTATTTATGCGCATCTCTCATACCATCCCCTATATTGCCGTGTTTTCGTGCACCTCTCAGAGCTTCCCCTACATGGCTGTATTTTTACACACCTCGCTTACCTTGCCCTATATTGTTGTGTTTTCGCATATCTCTCATACCTTCCCCTATATCGCTGTGTTATCAAGCAGCTTTGATAGCTTCCCCTATATTGCTGTCTTTTCGCATACCTCCCATAGCTTCCGCTATATCGTTGTTTTTGCACGCCTCTCATAGCTTGCCGTATATGGCGATGTTTTTACACACCTCTCATGGCTTCCACTAGATCGTTGTGTTTTCACGCACCTCACATAGCGTCCCCTATAGTGCCATGATTTCGCACATCTCCCATAGCTTCCCCTATATTGCTGTGTTTTCTCGCACCTCTGATACCTTCCCCTATATCGCTCTGTTGTTGTGCACCTCCCATTGCTTCCCATATATCGCTGTGTTATCGCGCTCCATTCATACCTTCCCCTACATCGCTGCATTTTCGCGCACCTCTCATACCTGCCCCTATATCGCCGTGTTTTCGCAGACCTCTCATAGCTTCCCCTATATCACTGTGTTTTCGCTTACCTCGCGTACCTTCCCCTATATCATTGTGTTTTCGCGCACCTCTGATACGTACCACTGTATCGATGTGTTTTCGCTCACCTCTGAAACGTTCCCCTATATCGCTGTGTTATCAAGCAGCTTTCATAGCTTCCCCTATATTGCTGTGTTTTCGCATACCTCCCATAGCTTCTCATATATCGCTATGTTTTCACCCACCTCTCATACCTTCCGCTATATCGCTGTGTTTTCGCGCATCTCTCGTATCTTCCCCTAAATCGCTGCGTTTTTGCGCAGCTCTCATACCTTCCCCTATTTCACCATGTTTTCACACACCTCCCATAGCTTCCTAAATATCGCTGTGTTTTCGCATGCCTATCATACCTTCCCCTGTATGGCTGTGTTTTCCTGCACGTCCCATAGCTTCCTCAGTATCTCTGTGTTTTCGATCAACTCGCATACCTTCCCCTATATCGATGTGTTTTCGCGCACCTCGCATAGCTTCCCCTATATCGCTGTGTTTTCTCGCACCTCTCATTCCTTCCCCAAAATCGCTCTGTTTTAGCGCATCTCCCATAGCTCCCCATATATCACTGTTTTCACGCTCCTCGCATACCTACCCCTATATCACTGTTTTCATGCACGTCCCATACCTTCCCATATATTACTGAGTTTTTTGCACCTCCCACAGCTTCCCCTGTATTGCTGTGTTTTCGCACACCTCCAATAGCTTCCCCTATATCGCTGTGTTTTCGGGCACGTCTCAGAGCTTCCCCTATATTGCCATGTTTTCGCGGACCTCCCATACCTTCCCATTATCGCTGTGTTTTTGCGCACCTCCCATAGTTTCCCAAATATGGCTGTGTTTTTGCACACCTCTTATACCTTCCCCTTTATCGCTGTGTTTTCGCACACGTCCCGTAGCTTCCCCTATATCGCTGTGTTTTCGTGCCTCTCTCATACTTTACCATATATTGCTGTTAACGCTCCCCTCTCATAGCTTCCCCTATATCACTGTGTTTTCGCGCACCTCTCATAACTTCGCCTATATTGCTGTGTTTTCACGCACCTCGCATACCTTCCGCTATATCGCTGTGTTTTCGCGCACCTCTCGTATCTTCCCCTACATCGCTGCGTTTTTGCGCATCTCTCATACCTTCCCCTATTTCACCATGTTTTCACGCAGCTCCCATAGCTTCCTAAATATCGCTGTGTTTTCGCATGCCTATCATACCTTCCCCTATATGGCTGTGTTTTCCTGCACGTCCCATAGATTCCTCTATATCGCTGTGTTTTTGAACAACTCGCCTACCTTCCCCTATATCGTTGTGTTTTTGCACACCCCTCATAGCTTCCCCTATATCGCTATGTTTTCTTGCACCTCTCATACTTTCCCATATATTGCTGTTAACGCTCCCCTCTCATAGCTTCCCCTATATCACCGTGTTTTCGCGCACCTCTCATGGCTTCCCCTATAACACTGTGTTTTCTCGCACCACTGATAACTTCCCCCATATTGCTCTGTTGTCGTGCACCTCCCATGGCTTCCCATATATCGCTGTGTTTTTGCGCACCACTAATACCTTCCTCTGCATCGGTGTGTTTTCACGCATCTCTCATACTTTCTCCTATGTCGCCGTATTTTGACGTACCTCCCATAGCTTCTCCTATATCGCTGTGTTTTCGCTTGACTCGTATACCTTCCCCATATCATTGTGTTTTCGCGCACCTCTCATACCTACCGCTATATCGCTCTGTTTTCACGCTCCTCGCATACCTACCCCTATATCACTGTGTTTTCATGTACGTCCCATACCTTCCCATATATTACTGAGTTTTCTTGCACCTCCCACAGCTTCCCCTGTATTGCTGTGTTTTCACACACCTCCCATAGCTTCCCCTATATCGCTGTGTTTTCGGGCACGTCTCAGAGCTTCCCCTATATTGCCATGTTTTCGCGGACCTCCCATACCTTCCCATTATCGCTGTGTTTTTGCGCACCTCCCATAGTTTCCCAAATATGGCTGTGTTTTTGCACACCTCTTATACCTTCCCCTTTATCGCTGTGTTTTCGCACACGTCCCGTAGCTTCCCCTATATCGCTGTGTTTTCGTGCCTCTCTCATACTTTACCATATATTGCTGTTAACGCTCCCCTCTCATAGCTTCCCCTATATCACTGTGTTTTCGTGCACCTCTCATAACTTCGCCTATATTGCTGAGTTTTCACGCACCTCGCATACCTTCCGCTATATCGCTGTGTTTTCGCGCACCTCTCGTATCTTCCCCTACATCGCTGCGTTTTTGCGCATCTCTCATACCTTCCCCTATTTCACCATGTTTTCACGCAGCTCCCATAGCTTCCTAAATATCGCTGTGTTTTCGCATGCCTATCATACCTTCCCCTATATGGCTGTGTTTTCCTGCACGTCCCATAGATTCCTCTATATCGCTGTGTTTTTGAACAACTCGCCTACCTTCCCCTATATCGTTGTGTTTTTGCACACCCCTCATAGCTTCCCCTATATCGCTATGTTTTCTTGCACCTCTCATACTTTCCCATATATTGCTGTTAACGCTCCCCTCTCATAGCTTCCCCTATATCACCGTGTTTTCGCGCACCTCTCATGGCTTCCCCTATAACACTGTGTTTTCTCGCACCACTGATAACTTCCCCCATATCGCTCTGTTGTCGTGCACCTCCCATGGCTTCCCATATATCGCTGTGTTTTTGCGCACCACTAATACCTTCCTCTGCATCGGTGTGTTTTCACGCATCTCTCATACTTTCTCCTATGTCGCCGTATTTTGACGTACCTCCCATAGCTTCTCCTATATCGCTGTGTTTTCGCTTGACTGGTATACCTTCCCCATATCATTGTGTTTTCGCGCACCTCTCATACCTACCGCTATATCGCTGTGTTTTCACGCTCCTCGCGTACCTACCCCTATATCACTGTGTTTTCATGTACGTCCCATACCTTCCCATATATTGCTGAGTTTTCTTGCACCTCCCACAGCTTCCCTTGTATTGCTGTGTTTTCGCACACCTCCCATAGCTTCCCCTATATTGCTGTGTTTTCGCGCACGTTTCAGAGCTTCCCCTCTATTGCCATTTTTTTGCGCACCTCCCATACCTTCCCATTATCACTGTGTTTTCGCGCACCTCCCATAACTTCCCCAATATGGAGGTGTTTTCGCACACCTCTTATACCTACCCCTATATCACTGTGTTTTCACGCACCTCCCATAGCTTCCCCTATATCGCTTTGTTTTCGTGCACCTCTCATAACTTCCACTATATCGCCGTGTTTTTGCGCACATACATGGCTTCCCCTATGTTGTTGTGTTTTTGCGCACCTCTCATATCTTCCCTTATAACGCTGTGTTTTTGCTCACCCCTCATAGCTTTGCCTTTATCGCCGTGTTCTAGCGCACCTCTCATACCTTCCCCTTTTTAGCTGAGTTTTGGCTCATCTGTCATACCTTCCCCTATATCGACGTGTTTTCACGCACCTTTCATACCTTCACGTATATCGCTGTGTTTTTGCGCACCTCCCATATATTCCCCTATAACACTGTGTTTTCGCGCACTTCTCATAGCTTCCCCTATATCGCTGTGTTTTCGCGCACCTCGCATAACTCCCCCTATATTGTTGTGTTTTCGCGCACCTCTCATACCTTCCACTATATTGATATGTTTTCGCGCACCTCTCATACTTTCCCATATATCGCTGAGTTAACGCTCCCCTTGCATAGCTTCCCCTATATCACCGTGTTTTCGCGCACCTCGCATACCTTCCCCTATATCGTTGTGTTTTTGTGCACCTCTCATAGTTTCCCCTATATCGCAGTGTTTTCTTTTGCCTCGCATACCTTCACCTATATCATTGTGTTTTCGCGCACCTCTCATACCTACCACTGTATCGATGTGTTTTCGCGCATCTCTCATACCTTCCCCTATATCGCTGTGTTATCAAGCAGATTTCATAGCTTCCCCATATTGCCCATATTATATTTTCACACACCTCTCATGGCTTCCACTAGATCGCTGTGTTTGCACGCACCTCACACAGCGTCCTCTATATCGCCATGATTTTGCACACCTCCCATAGCTTCCCCTATATTACTGTGTTTTCTCGCACCTCTGATACCTTCCCCTATATCGCTCTGTTGTCGTGCACCTCCCATTGCTTCCCATATATTGCTGCGTTATCATGCTCCATTCATACCTTCCCCTACATCACTATATTTTCGCGCACCTCTCATACCTGCCCCTATATCGTTGTGTTTTTGCGCACCTCTCATAGCTTCCCCTATATCGCTGTATTTTCGCGCACGTCTCAGACCTTCCCCTCCCATAGCTTCCCCAATATGGCTGTGTTTTCGCACACCTCTTATACCTTCCCCTTTATCGCTGTGTTTTCGCACACCTCCCATAACTTCCCCTATATCGCTGTGTTTTCGCGCACTTCCCATAGCTTCCCCTATATTGCTGTATTTTCGCGCACGTCTCAGAGCTTCCCCTATATTGCCATGTTTTGGCGCACCTCCCATATCTTCCCATTATCACTGTGTTTTCGCGCACCTCCCATAGCTTCCCCAATATGGCTGTGTTTTCGCACACCTCTTATACCTTCCCCTTTATCGCTGTGTTTTCGCACACCCCCCATAGCTTCCCCTATATCGCTGTGTTTTCGCGCACTTCCCATAGCTTCCCCGAAATCGCTGTGTTTTTGTGCACCTCTCATACTTTCCCATATATTGCTGTTAACGCTGCCCTCTCATAGCTTCCCCTATATCAAACAACAGGAATTCTGCAGATGCTGGAAATTCAAGCAACACACATCAAAGTTGCATGTGAACGCAGCAGGCCAGGCAGCATCTCTAGGAAGAGGTGCAGTCGACATTTCAGGCCGAGACCCTTCGTCAGGACTGAAGGTGTGTTGCTTCCCCTATATCACCGTGTTTTCGCGCACCTCTCATAGCTTCCCCTATATTGCTGTGTTTTCGCGCACCTCACATACCTTCCCCTATATTGTTGTGTTTTCACGCACCTCTCATAACTTCCACTATATTGATGTGTTTTTGCACACCTCTCATACCTTCCCCTATATCGCTGTGTTTCCCGCACCTACCATAGCTTCCCAGTTTTCGCCATGTTATCGCTTCCCATATATTGCGATGTTTTCACGCACCTCTCATAACTTCCCCCAAATCGCTGTTTTCGTGCACCTCTCATAGCTTCCCCTATATCACTGTGTTTACACGCACCTCGCATACCTACCCCTATATCACTGTGTTTTCACGCACGTCCCATACCTTCCTATATATTGCTGTTTTCTTGCACCTCCCACAGCTTCCCCTGTATTGCTGTGTTTTCGTGCACCTCTCATACCTTCCCCTATATCACTGTTTTCACAAGCACCTAGCATACCTACCCCTATATCACCGTGTTTTCACGCATCTCTCATACCGTCCCCTATATCACTGCATTTTCGCGCTCGTCTCATCACTTCACCTATATCGACATGTTTTCAAGCACCTCTCATACCTTCACGTATATCGCCTTGTGTTCGTGCACCCCCCATTGCTTCCCCTATATTGCTGTGTTATCAAGCAGCTTTCATAGCTTCCCCTATATTGCTGTGTTTTCGCATACCTCCCATAGCTTCCGCTATATCGCTGTTTTTGCACACCTCTCATGGCTTGCCATATATGGCGATGTTTTCATACACCGCTCATGGCTTCCCCTAGATCGCTGTGTTTTCACACACCTCACATAGCGTCCCCTATATCGCTCTTTTGTCGTGCACCTCCCATGGCTTCCCATATATCGCTGTGTTTTCGCGCACCACTCATACCTTCCCCTACATTGCTGTGTTTTTGTGCACCTCTGATACGTTACCCTATATCGTGTTTTCACGCACATCGCACACCTTCCCCAATATCGCTGCGTTTTCATGCACCTCCCATAGCTTCCCATTTTTCACCGTTTTCACGCACCTCTCATAGCTTCCCATTTATTGCGATGTTTTCGCTCACCTCTCATAGCTTCCCCAAATCTCTGTGTTTTCGCGCACATCTCATGCCCTCCCCTATGTCAGTCTGTTTTCATGCACCTCCCATACCTTCCCATATATCGCTGTCTTTTTGCACACCTCTCACACCTTCTACTATATCGCTGTGTTTTCTAGCACCTCTCATAGCTTCACCTATATTGCCGTGTTTTCGCGCAGCTCGCATAGCTTCCACTATATCATTGTTTTTTCGCGCACCTCTCATACCTTCTCCGAAATCACTGTGCTTTTGCTCACTTCTCATAGCTTTGCCTATATCGCCGTGTTCTTGCACACCTCTCATCCCTTCCCCTTTTTAGCTGAGTTTTCGCTCATCTCTCATACCTTCCTCTATATTGCCGTGTTTATGTGCACCTCCCAAAGCTTCCCATTTTTCGCCCTGCTTTCGTGCATCTCTCATAGCTTCCCATTTATTGCGATGTTTTCGCTCACCTCTCATAGCTTCCCCCAAATCGCTGTGTTTTCGCGCACATCTCGTACCTTCCCTGTATGGCTGTGTTTTCATGCATTTACCATAACTTCTCGTATGTCGCTGTGCTCTCGTGAACCTCCAATCACTTCCCCTATATCGCTCTGCTTTCACACACCTCCCATAGCTTCCCCTACATCGCTGTGTTTTTGCGCACCTCTCATATCTTCCCCTATATTGCTGTGTTATCAAGCAGTTCTCATAGCTTCCTATATATTGCTCTGTTTTCACGCACCTCCCATAGCTTCCCCTATGTCGCTGTGCTGTCGTGCACCTCTCATCACATACCCTATATCGCCGTTTTCACAGACCTCCTATAGCTTCTCATTTATCGCCATGTTTTCGCGCACCTCTCATAGCTTCCCATAATATGCGATGTTTTCGCGCACCTCTCATAGATTCTCCCAAATCGCTGTGTTTTTGCGCACCTCGCATAGCTTCCCCTACGGCGCTCACGAGAGCACAGCAACATACGAGAATTTACGGTAGATGCATGAAAACACAGCAATACGGGGAAGGTACGAGATTGGCGCTAAAACACCAATCGTGCGTGAAAACACATGGATATAGGGAAGGTATGACAGATGAGCGAAAACTCAGCTAAAAAGGGGAATGTATGAGAGGTGCGCGAAAGCACGGCGTAATAGTCAAATCTATGAGAGGTGAGCAAAAACAGAGCGATATAGGGGAATGTATGAGAGGAGAGTGAAAACACAACGATATGGGGGAAGCTATGCGAGCTGCACAAAAACACAGCGATATAGGGGAAGTTATGAGAGCTGTGCGAAAAGACCGATATATGGGAAGCTATAGGAGGTGCACGAAAACACAGCAAGAAAGGGGAAGGTATGAGAGGTGTGGTAAAACACAGCAATATAGTGGAAGCTATGGGAAGTGCGTGAAATCACGGCGATATAGAAGAAGGTATGAGAGGTGCGTGGAACATAGCAATGTAGGGGAAGTTATGCAAGGTGTGCCAGAACACGGCGATATAGGGGAAGCTATGAGAGGTGCGCAATAACACATCGATATAGGGGAAGGTATGAGGGGTGTACGAAAACACAGTGATATAGGGGAAGCTATGGGAGGAGCATGAAAACACTGCTATTTGGGGGAAGCTATGAGAGGTGCGCAATAACACAGCGATATAGGGGAAGGTATGAGGGGTGCACGAAAACACAGTGATATAGGGGAAGCAATGGGAGGAGAGCGAACACACGGCGATATACGTGAAGGTATGAGTGGTGCTTGAAAACACGTCGACATAGGGGAAGTGATGAGAGGTGCGTGAAAACACAGCGATATAGGGGACGGTATGAGAGGTGCGTCAAAACATAGAAACATAGAAACATAGAAAATAGGTGCAGGAGTAGGCCATTCGGCCCTTCAAGCCTGCACCGCCATTTATTATGATCATGGCTGATCATCCAACTCAGAACCCTGCACCAGCCTTCCCTCCATACCCCCTGATCCCCATAGCCACAAGGGCCATATCTAACTCCCTCTTAAATATAGCCAATGAACTGACCTCAACTGTTTCCTGTGGCAGAGAATTCCACAGATTCACCACTCCCTGTGTGAAGAAGTTTTTCCTAATCTCAGTCCTAAAAGGCTTCTCCTTTATCCTCAAACTGTGACCCCTCGTTCTGGACTTCCCCAACATCGGGAACAATCTTCCTGCATCTAGCCTGTCCAATCCCTTTAGGATTTTATACGTTTCAATCAGATCCCCCGTCAATCTTCTAAATTCCAACGAGTACAAGCCCAGTTCATCCAGTCTTTCTTCATATGAAAGTCCTGCCATCCCGGGAATCAATCTGGTGAACCTTCTTTGTACTCCCTCTATGGCAAGGATGTCTTTCCTCAGATTAGGGGTCCAAAACTGCACACAATACTCCAGGTGTGGTCTCACCAAGGCCTTGTACAACTGCAGTATTACCTCCCTGCTCCTGTACTCGAATCCTCTCGCTATAAATGCCAGCATATCATTCGCCTTTTTCACCGCCTGCTGTACCTGCATGCCCACTTTCAATGACTGGTGTATAATGACACCCAGGTCTCGCTGCACCTCCCCTTTTCCTAATCGGCCACCATTCAGATAATAATCTGTTTTCCTATTTTTGCCACCAAAGTGGATAACTACACATTTATCCACATTAAATTGCATCTGCCATGAATTTGTCCACTCACCCAACCTATCCAAGTCACCCTGCATCCTCTTAGCATCCTCCTCACAGCTAACACTGCCGCCCAGCTTCGTGTCATCCGCAAACTTGGAGATGCTGCATTTAATTCCCTCATCCAAGTCATTAATATATATTGTAAACAACTGGGCTCCCAGCACTGAGCCTTGCGGTACCCCACTAGTCACTGCCTGCCATTCTGAAAAGGTCCCGTTTATTGCCAATCTTTGCTTCCTGTCTGCTAACCAATTCTCTATCCACATCAATACCTTACCCCCAATACCGTGTGCTTTAAGTTTGCACACTAATCTCCTGTGTGGGACCTTGTCAAAAGCCTTCTGAAAATCCAAATATACCATATCCACTGGTTCTCCCCTATCCACTCTACTAGTTACATCCTCAAAAAATTCTATGAGATTCGTCAGACATGATTTTCCTTTCACAAATCCATGCTGACTTTGTCCGATGATTTCACCGCTTTCCAAATGTGCTGTTATCACATCTTTGATAACTGACTCCAGCAGTTTCTCCACCACCGACGTTAGGCTAACCGGTCTATAATTCCCCGGTTTCTCTCTCCCTCCTTTTTTAAAAAGTGGGGTTACATTAGCCACCCTCCAATCCTCACGAACTAGTCCAGAATCTAACGAGTTTTGAAAAATTATCACTAATGCATCCACTATTTCTTGGGCTACTTCCTTAAGCATTCTGGGATGCAGACCATCTGGCCCTGGGGATTTATCTGCCTTTAATCCCTTCAATTTACCCAACACCACTTCCCTACTAACATGTATTTCGCTCAGTTCCTCCATCTGACTGGACCCTCTGCCCCCTACTATTTCTGGAAGATTATTTATGTCCTCCTTAGTGAAGACAGAACCAAAGTAATTATTCAATTGGTCTGCCATGTCCTTGCTCCCCATAATCAATTCACCTGTTTCTGTTTGTAGGGGACCTACATTTGTCTTTACCAGTCTTTTCCTTTTTACATATCTATAAAAGCTTTTACGGTCAGTTTTTATGTTCCCTGCCAGTTTTCTCTCATAATCTTTTTCCCCTTCCTAATTAAGCCCTTTGTCCTCCTCTGCTGAACTCTGAATTTCTCCCAGTCCTCAGGTGAGCCACTTTTTCTGGCTAATTTCTATGTTTCTTCTTTGGAATTGACTCTATCCCTAATTTCTCTTGTCAGCCACGGGTGCACTACCTTCCTTGATTTATTCTTTTGCCAAACTGGGATGAACAATTGTTGTAGTTCATCCATGCAATCCTTAAATGCTTGCCATTGCATATCCACCGTCGATCCTTTAAGTGTCATTTGCCAGTCTATCTTAGCTAATTCACGTCTCATACCTTCAAAGTTACCCTACTTCAAGTTCAGAACCTTTGTTTCTGAATTAACTATGTCACTGTCCATCTTAATGAAGAATTCCACCATATTATGGTCACTCTTACCCAAGGGGCCTCTCACCTCTCATACCTGCTCCTATATCGCCGTATCTTCGCAGACCTCTCATACCTTCCCCTATATTGCTGTGTTTTAGCGCACCTCTCATACATTCCCCATATGGCTGTGTTTTCATGCACCTCCCATAACTTCCTCTATGTCGCTGAGCTCTCGTGAACCTCCAATCACTGCCCCTATATCGCTCTGCTTTCGCACACCTCCTATAGCTTCCCCTACATCGCTGTGTTTTTGCGTACCTTTCATACCTTCCCCATACCGCCCTGTTTTCACACACCTCCCATAGCTTCCCATATATCGCCTTGTTTTCGCACACCTCTGATACCTTTCCCTATATCGCTGTATTTTCGCGCACTTCTCATACCTTCCCCAATATCGCTATGCTTTCACGCACCTCCCACAGCTTCCCATTATTCGCCATGTTTTCGAGCACCTCTCATTGCTTCCCGTATATTGCGATGATTTTGCGCACCTCTTATAGCTTCCCCCAAATCTCTGTGTTTTTGCGCACCTCTCATAACTTCCCCTATTTCGCCGTGTTTTCACACACCTCCCGTAGCTTCGCATATGTCACTGTGTTTTCGCGCGCCTCTGATAGCTTCCACTATATCGCTGTTTCTTCGTGCACCTCCCATCTCTTCCTCTATACCGCTGTGTTTTTGCACACCTCTGATACCGTCCCCTATATCGCCGTGTTTTCACGCACCTCTCATATATTTCCCTATATCTCCGTCTTTTTGCGCACCTCCCATAGCTTCCCCAATATCACTGTGTTTTCTCGCACCTCTCATACCTTCCCCTATATCGCTATGTTTTCGCACACATTTCATACCTTCCCCTACATCGCTGTGTTTTTGCGCTCCTCCGTATCTTCCCCTATATCGTCGCGTTTTCATGCACCTGCTATAACTTCCCCTATATTGTGGTGTATTCACGGACCTCTCATACCTTCACCTATATCACTGTGCTTTCACGCACATCCCATAGCTTCCCAACATCGCCGTGTTTTTGCGCACCTCTCATAGCTTCCACTATATCTTTCCCTCCCCACCTCTTTCTGCATTCCGCGGGAATCGCTCCCTACGCAACTCCCTTGTCCATTCGTGTTTATGCGCAACTCCCATACCTTCCACTATATCACTGAGTTTTCGCACGCCTCTCATACCTTCCCATTTATCGCTGTGTTTTGCTCAGCTCTCATACCTTCCCCAATATTGCTGTGTTTTTGCGCACCTCCCATAGCCTCCCGAATATCGCCGTGTTTTCGAGCACCTTTCATACCTGCCCCTATATCGCTGTGTTTTCATACACCTCCCATAGCTTCCCCTACATCGCCGTGTTTTCGGGCACCTCTCATACTTTCCCCTGTATCGCCGTGTTTTCGCTCTTACGTACCCCGTAACTGGGTTGCCAAACCAGCAGAACTGGATCACTCAGTTGGAGTCTGGATTACTAGAACTAAGAAAGTTTTATTAAAGAAACAAGCAACACAGTAATCGAAAGGATAATAAATGCAACAGTTCAGCAATGATAACCACACATGTGCACAGAATTAAGATAACAGCATCAATCAAACTCTATCGTTGTCTAGGGATAAATGACCAATTTCAAAATGACACAAAGTTCAGTCTAATTTAGTAGTTCAGTTCGCAGTAATCGTTGCCATGGCGATGGACAACGTGGGGGGAGAGAGAGATAGAACGGGAACGACTGATCATTCAGACACGGCTTCCACTCACAGACCGGCGATGTTTCTCACAAGGAGCTTTTCGGGCAGGTCCTTGGTGATGTCACCTGAGGTCACCGACTGTGACCCCTCCTCCAGATGCGGTCGATCCTCTGCAGTGAACTCGGCACCCAAGCAAGGGCGGACACACACTGGGTTCCCGCTGATCGTACCTTTCCACCCTGTGCGTTGTCCGGTACTTCCCACCGACTCGTGAGAGGCGCACCGCTTCCAGGGTCTCGTTACCTCGGGTGTCGTGTGTGTCTGCCTTAGCGAACCTGTCCCTTTTTATCCCCCTGCTGGGGTATCGCCTGTCCATCACTTCAAACAGTTCAGGGTTCAAAGGGGGAGCCGCTCCAGACAGCTCTCTCTCCTGTCCCTTCATTACACATCTCCAGATCGCCTGTCCATCACTTCAAACAGTTCAGGGTTCAAAGGGGGAGCCGCTCCAGACAGCTCTCTCTCTACACATCTCCAGATGCTGTTTCATTGTGTCCCTTATCTCTCTCTTGAAGACAGGTGGCAGACCAACTGCTGATCACACAGGACAGCTAACATCTTATCTGTGTGTATTCTCGTCACACCGTGTTTTCGGTACCTCTCATAGC
This sequence comes from Mobula birostris, assembly GCF_030028105.1. Lineage (NCBI taxonomy): Eukaryota > Metazoa > Chordata > Chondrichthyes > Myliobatiformes > Myliobatidae > Mobula > Mobula birostris. Next base: position 1,294,292 of record NW_027274693.1, on the reverse strand, counting down.
CTCCACTACATCGCTGTGCTTTCGCAAATCGCTCATACCTACCCCTGCATCGCTGTGTTTTCACGCACCTCCCATAGCTTCCCCTATATCGCCAATTTTTCGCGCACCTCCAATAGCTTCCCCTACATCTCCGTGTTTTCGTGCACCTCTCATACCTTCCCCAAAAACGCCATGTTTTTGCACACCTTCCATATCTTCCCCTATATTCCCGTGTATTTCCGCACCTCTCATAGATTCCCTGACATTGCTCTGTTTTTGTGCATGCCTCGTAGCCTCCACTATATCGCTTTGTTTTCGCGCACCTCCCATAGCTTCCCCTATGTTGCTGTGTTTTCACGCCCCTCTCATATCTTCCCCCATATCGCTGTGTTTTCAGTCACCTCTCATAGCTTCCCCTATATCGCCGTGTTTTTGCGCACCTCCAATAGCTTCCCCTACATCTCTCTGTTTTCGCACACCTCTCATACCTTCCCCTATGATGCCATGTTTTTGCGCACCTTCCAAATCTTCCCCTATATTCCCGTGTTTTCGCGCACCTCTCATAACTGACCCTATATGGCTGTGTTTTCGCGCACCTCTTACAGCTTCCCTAAATTGCTGCAATTTTGCGCACCTGCTATAGCAATATCGTTGTTTTCGCGCAACTCCCATACCTTCCACTATATCACTGTGTTTACGCGCACCTCTCATACCTTCCCCTAAATCGCTATGTTTTCGCACACCTTTCTTAACTTCTCCTATATCGCTGTGTTTTTCTCACCTCTCATACCTTCCCCTATATCGCTGTGTTTTCGCGCACCTCCCAAAGCCTCCCCAATATCGCCATGTTTTCGAACACCTCTCATACTTTCTCCTATATCGCTGTGTTTTCATACACCTCTCATAGTTTCCCCTACATCAGCTTGTTATTGCACATCCCTCATAGCTTCCCCTATATCACTGAGTTTTCGTGCATCCCTCATAGCTACCCCTACATCGCTGTGTTTTCGCGCACCACCCATAGCTTCCCATATATCGCTGTGTTTTCACGCACCTCCCAAAGTTTCCCCTGCATCGCTGTGTTTTCGCGCACCTATCATAGCTTCCCCTATATCGCCAAGTTTTCGCGCACCTCCAATAGCTTCCCCTACATCTCTGTGTTTTCGCACACCTCTCATATCTTCCCCTGTAACGCCATGTTTTTGCGCACCTTCCATATCTTCCCCTATATTCCCGTGTTTTTCCGCACCTTTCATAGATTCCCTGACATTGCTCTGTTTTCGTGCACATCTCATAGCCTCCCATATATCGCTGTGTTTTCACGCCTCTCTCATATCTTCCCCCATATCGCTGTGTTTTCGCTCACCTCTCATAGCTTCCCCTATATCGCCGTGTTTTCGCACACCTCTCATACATTTCCCATATCTCCGTGTTTTCGCGCACCTCCCATAGCTTCCCGAATATCACTGTGTTTTCGCGCATCTCCCAGAGCTTCCCCTATATCGCTGTGTTTTTGTGCACCTCTCGTAACTTCCCCATAACGCTGTCATTTTGCGCGCCTCTCATAGCTTCCCGTACATCGCCGTGTTTTCGCACACCTCTCATAGGTTCCCCTCTGTCGCAGAGGTGCATGAATACATAGTGATATAGGGGAATCTATGGGAGGTGCGTGGAAACACAGCGATATAGGGGGAGGTATGAGTGTTGCGCGAAAACATAGTGATGTTGGGGAAGCAATGAGAGGTGCGCGAAAAGACAGCGATGTACAGGAAGGTATGAGATGTGCGCAAAATCACTGTGTTACAGGGGAAGTTATGAGAGCTGCACGAAAACAAGCAAATATATAGGAAGCTGTGGGATGTGCGTGAAAACACAGTGATCTAGGGGAAAGAATGAGAGGTGCGCAAAAACACAGCGACATAGGGGAAGGTATGAGTGGAGCGCGAAAACACAGCGATATAGGGGAAGGTAAGGAAGGTGCACGAAAACACAGCGATGTCGGGGAAGTGATGGGAGGGGCACGAAAACACAGCAATGGAGGGAAAGCTATTGGAGGTGCACAAAAACAAAGCGATATGGGGAAGGTATGAGAGGTGCACGAAAATACGGCGATAACAGGGAATCTATGGGAGATGTGCGAAAACAGAGCAATATAGGGGAAGGTATGAGAGGTGCACGAAGACACAGCCATATTGCGGAAGCTATGATAGGTGCGCGAGAACACAGCGATATAAGGGAAGCTATTGGAGGTGTGCATAAACACAGCGATACAGGGGAAGGTAAGAGAAGTGCGCGAAAGCACAGTGATATATGGGAAGCTATGAGAGGTGCAAGAAAACACAGCAATATAGGGGAAGCTATGGGAGGTGTGTGAAAAGACGGCGATAACGTAGAAGGCATGAGAGGTGCACAAAAACAGCGATGTAGGGGAAGCTATGCGAGGTGCGCTAGAACACGGCAATATGGGGGAAGATATGAGAGGTGCGCAAAAACACAGCGATTTGGGGAAAGCGATGAGAGGTGCGCGAATACATCGCAATATATGGGAAGCTAGGAGAGGTGCATGAAAACACGGCGAAAAGGGGAGCTATGGCAGGTGCGTGAAAACACAGCGATATTGGGGAAGGTATGAGAGGTGCACGAAAACATATCGGTATAGTGGAAGGTATGTGAGGTGCGTGAAAACACAGCGATATAGGGGCAGCTATGACAGGTCTGAGAAAACAGCAATATAGGGGAAGCTACGGTAGGTGCGTGAAAAGACGGTGATATAGGAGAAGTTATGAGAGGTGCGCAAAAACACAGCGATGTAGGGGAAGCTATGGGAGATGCGCGAAAAGATGGCGAAAAAGGGGAAGCTTTGGGAGGTGTGTGAAAACACAGCGATATAGGGGAAGGTATGTGAGGTGCGTGAAAACACAGCGATATAGGGGAAGCTATGACAGGTCTGAGAAAACACGCATTATAGGGGCAGGTATGAAAGGTGCACGAAAGCACAGCGATATAGGGGAAGCTATCAGAGGTGCGTGAAAACACGGCGATATAGGGGAAGGTATGACAGGTGTGCGAAAACACATTGATACAGGGGAAGGTACAAGACGTGCGCGAACACATCGATATAGTGGAAGGTATGAGATTTGCGCAAAAACAAAATGAAATAGCGGAAGGTATGCGAGGTGTGCGAAAACACAGTGATATAGGGGAAGCTATGAGAGGTGCGCGAAAACATCGCAATATATGGGAAGCTATGAGAGGTGCGCGAAAACACGGCGAAAAAACGTAAGCTGTGGGAGGTGCACGAAAACACAGTGATGTAGAGCAAGCTCTGCGATGTGCGCCACAGCACGGCTATATGGGAGAAGATATGAGAAGTGCGCAAAAACACAGCGATTTGGGGAAAGCGAGGAGAAGTGCGCGAAAACATCACACTATATGGGAATCTAGGAGAGGTGCGTGAAAACACGGTGAAATAGGGGAAGCTATGGGAGGTGCGTGAAAACACAGCGATATAGTGGGAGGTATGATAAGCACGCAAAAACACAGCGATATATGGGAAGGTATGAGAGGTGCACGAAAACACAGCCATGTAGAGGAAGGTATGAGAGGTACACGAAAACACATCGATATAGGGGAAGTAATGCGAGGTGCGCGAAAACACATCGATATAGTGGAAGGTATGTGAGGTGCGTGAAAACACAGCGATATAGGGGAAGCTATGACAGGTCTGAGAAAACACGCGTTATAGGGGCAGGTAGGAGAGGTGCACGAAAGCACAATGACATAGGGGAAGGTATGCAAGGTACACGAAAACACAGCGATATAGGGGAAGCTATCAGAGGTGCGTGAAAACACGCCGATATAGGGGAAGTTATGACAGGTGCGCGAAAACACATTGATACAGGGGAAGGTACAAGACGTGCGCGAACACATCGATATAGTGGAAGGTATGAGATTTGCGCAAAAACAAAATGAAATAGCGGAAGGTATGCGAGGTGTGCGAAAACACAGCGATATAGGGGAAGCTATGAGAGGTGCGCGAAAACACGGCGAAAAAAACGGAAGCTGTGGGAGGTGCGCGAAAACACAGTGATGTAGAGCAAGCTCTGCGATGTGCGCCACAGCACGGCTATATGGGAGAAGGTATGAGAAGTGCGCAAAAACACAGCGATTTGGGGAAAGCGAGGAGAAGTGCGCGAAAACATCACACTATATGGGAATCTAGGAGAGGTGCGTGAAAACACGGTGAAATAGGGGAAGCTATGGGAGGTGCGTGAAAACACAGCGATATAGTGGAAGGTATGATAAGCACGCAAAAACAGCGATATATGGGAAGGTATGAGAGGTGCACGAAAACACAGCCATGTAGAGGAAGGTATGAGAGGTACACGAAAACACATCGATATAGGGGAAGCAATGCGAGGTGCGCGAAAACACATCGATATAGTGGAAAGTATGTGAGGTGCGTGAAAACACAGCGATATAGGGGAAGCTATGACAGGTCTGAGAAAACACGCGTTATAGGGGCAGGTATGAGAGGTGCACGAAAGCGCAATGACATAGGGGAAGGTATGCAAGGTACACGAAAACACAGCGATATAGGGGAAGCTATCAGAGGTGCGTGAAAACACGCCGATATAGGGGAAGTTATGACAGGTGCGCGAAAACACAGTGATGTAGAGCAAGCTATGCGATGTGCGCCACAGCACGGCTATATGGGAGAAGATATGAGAAGTGCACAAAAACACAGCGATTTGGGGAAAGCGAGGAGAAGTGCGCGAAAGCATCACACTATATGGGAATCTAGGAGAGGTGCGCGAAAACACGGCGAAAAAGGGGAAGCTATGGGAGGTGCGTGAAAACACAGCGATATAGTGCAAGGTATGATAAGCACGCAAAAACACAGCGATATATGGGAAGGTATGAGAGGTGTACGAAAACACAGCCATGTAGGGGAAGGTATGAGAGGTACACGAAAACACATCGATATAGGGAAAGTTATGCGAGGTGTGTGAAAACACGGTGATATAAGGGAAGCGATGAGAGGTGCACAAAAATGCAGCGATATAGGGGCGGTATGAGAGGTGCGTGAAAACACAGTGATATAGGGGTAGGTATGCGAGGTGCATGTGAACACAGTGAGATAGGGGAAGTATGAGAGGTGCACGAAAACAGCGATATAGGGGAAGGTATGAGAGGTGCAAGAAAACACAACAATATAGGGGCAGCTACGTGAGGTGCGTGAAAAGACGGCGATATAGTGCAAGGTATGAGAGGTACACGAAAACACATCGATATAGGGGAAGGTATGAAAGGTGCACGAAATCACAACAACATAGGGGAAGGTATGCGAGGTGTGTGAAAACACGGTGATATATGGGAAGCGATGAGAGGTGCACAAAAATGCAGCGATATAGGGGCGGTATGAGAGGTGCGTGAAAACACAGTGATATAGGGGTAGGTATGCGAGGTGCATGTAAACACAGTGAGATAGAGGAAGGTATGAGAGGTGCGTGAAAACACAGCGGTATAGGGGAAGATATGGGAGGTGCAAGAAAACACAGCCATATAGGAGAAGGTATGATAGGCACGTGAAAACACAGCAATATTTAGGAAGCTATGGGAGGTGTGTGAAAACACTGTGAAATAGGGGAAAGTATGAGAGGTGCGCTAAAGCGCTGCGATGTAGGGGAAGATACGAGAGGTGCACGAAAGCACAGCCATATAGCGGAAGGTATGAGAGGTGCGCGAAAACACAGCGATATATGGGAAGCTAAGGGATGTGCGCGAAAACACATCGATATGGTGGAAGGTATGAGAGGTGCATGAAAACACAGCCATGTAGGGGAAGCTATGAGAGGTGCGCGAAAACACAGCGATATAGGGGAAGGTATGAGAGGTACGTGAAAACACATCGATATAGTGAAAGGTATGAGAGGTGCACGAAAACACAAACTACATAGGGAAAGGTATGCGAGGTACGTGAGTACATGGCAATATAGGGGACGCTATCTGAGGTGCATGAAAGCACAGCGATCCAGGGGAAGCTATGAGAGGTGCAAGAAAACACAGCAATGTAGGGGAAGCTACGGGAGGTGTGTGAAAAGACGGCGATAACGTTGAAGGCATGAGAGGTGCGCAAAAACATAGCGATGTAGGGGAAGCTATGTGAGGTGCGCCAGAGCACGGCAATATGGGGGAAGATATGAGAGGTGCGCAAAAACACAGCGATTTGGGGAAAGTGATGAGAGGTGCGCAAAAACATCGCAATATATGGGAAGCTATGAGAGGTGCGTGAAAACACGGCGATATAGGGGAAACTATGGGAGGTGTGTGAAAACACAGCGATACAGGGGAAGGTATGCGAGGTACACGAAAACACAGCAATATAGGGGAAGCTATGAGAGGTCTGCAAAAACACGCATTATAGGGGCAGGTATGAGAGGTGCGCGAAAACACATCAATACAGGGGAAGCTACGAGAGGTGCGCGAAAACACATCGATATAGTGGAAGGTATGAGAGGTGCGCGAAAACACAACGACATAAGGGAAGGTATGTGATGTGCGCGAAAACTCGGCGATATAGGGGAAGTTATTAGAGGGGACCGTTACCTCAGCGATATGTGCGACGGTATGCGATGTGCATGAAAACACAACAATATAGGGGAAACTATGGGAGGTGAGCGAAAACATAGCGATATAGGGAAAGCTATAAGAGGTGCGTGAAAACGCAGCGATACATGGGAAGCTACAGGAAATGCGCAAAAACAGAGGGATATAGGGGAAGGTATGAGAGGTGCGAAAAAACACATCGATACAGGGGAAGGTACGAGACGTGCGCGAGCACATTGATATAGTGGAAGGTATGAGATTTGGGCAAAAACACAACGAAATAGCGGAAGGTATGCAAGGTGCGCGAAAACACAGCGATATAGGGGAAGCTATGAGAGGTGCGCGAAAACATGGCAAAAAAGCGGAAACTATGGGAGGTGCGCGAAAACACTGTGAAGGAGAGCAAGCTACGCGATGTGCGCCAGAGCACGGCTATATGGGAGAAGATATGAGAGGTGTGCAAAAACACAGCGATTTGGGGAAAGCGAGGAAAGGTGCATGAAAACATCGCAATATATGGGAATCTAGGAGAGGTGCTGAAAACAGGGCGAAAAAGGGGAAGCTATGGGAGGTGTGTGAAAACACAGCGATATAGTGCAAGGTATGAGAGGTGCGTGAAAACACAATCATATTGGGGAAACTATGATAGGTGCGCAAGAACACGGCGATATAAGGGAAGCTATGGGAGGTGTGCAAAAACACTGCGAAAACGGGGAAGCTATGGGAGGAGCGTGTAAACACAGCGATACAGGGGAAGGTATGAGAGGTGCGCGAAAGCACAGCGATATAGGGGAAGCTATGAGAGGTCTGCGAAAACATGCGTTATAGGGGCAGATATGAGAGGTGTGCGAAAGCACATCAATACAGGGGAAGCTACGAGAGGTGCGCAAAAACATATCAATATAGTGGAAGGTATGAGAGTTGCACGAAAACACAACGACATAGGGAAAGGTATGCGAGGTGCGCGAAAACATGGTGATATAGGGGAGGCAACGAGTGGTGCGCGAAAACACGACGATATAGGGGAAGGTATGACAGGTGCAAGAAAACACAGCAATATAGGGGGAGCTACGGGAGGTGCGTGAAAAGATAGCAATATAGGAGAAGGTATGAGAGGTGGGTGAAAACACAGGAATGTAGGGGAAGCTATGTGAGGTGCGCCAGAACACGGCTATATGGGTGAAGATATGAGAGGTGCGCAAAAACACAGCGATTTGGGGAAAGACATGAGAGGTGCGTGAAAACATCGCAATATATGGGAAGCTATGAGAGGTGCGTGAAAACACATCGATGTAGGGGAAGCTATGGGAGGTGTGCAAAAACACAGCGATATAGGGGAAGGTATGAGAGGTGCACGAAAACACAGCGATATACAAGAAGGTATGGGAGGTGCACGAAAACACAGCGATATTTAGGAAGCTATGGGAGGTGTGTGAAAACACAGTGAAATAGGGGAAGGTATGAGAGGTGCGCAAAAGTGCTGCGATGTAGGGGAAGATACGAGAGGTGCGCGAAAGCACAGCGATATAGCGGAAGGTATGAGAGGTGCGCGAAAACACAGCGATATATGGGAAGCTATGGGATGTGCACGAAAACAGAGCGACATAGGGAAGGTATGAGAGGTGCACGGAAACAGCGATTTGGGGGAAGTTATGAGAGGTGTACGAAAACACATCAATATAGTGGAAGCTATGAGAGGTGCGCGAAAACACATCGATATGGTGGAAGGTATGAGAGGTGCACGAAAACACAGCAATGTAGGGGAAGCTATGAGAGGTGCACGAAAACACGGCGATATAGGGGAAGCTACAGGAGGTGCGTGAAAAGACGGCGATACAGGAGAAGGTATGAGGGGTGCGCGAAAACACAGTGATGTAGGGGAAGCTATGCGATGTGCACCAGAGCACGGCTATATGGCAGGAGATATGACAGGTGCGCAAAAACAGCGATTTGGGGAAATGATGAGAGGTGCGCGAAAACATCGCAATATATGGGAAGCTAGGAGAGGTGCGCGAAAACACGGCAAAAAAGGGGAAGCTATGGGAGGTGTGCAAAAACACGGCGATACAGGGGAAGGTATGAGGTGCGTGAAAAAACAGCGTTACTGGGTAAACTATGGGAGGTGCACAAAAACACAGCGATATAGGGGAAGATATATGAGCTGAGTGAAAACACAGCGATAGAGGGGAAGCTATGGGAGGTGCTCGAAAACACAATGATGTAGGCGAAGCTATGGGTGGTGTGCGAAAACACAGCGATACAGGGGAAGGTGTGAGAGGTGCGAAAAAAAACACAGCCATATTGGGTAAGGTATGGGAGGTGCGCGAAAACACAGCAATATAGGGGAAGGTATGAGAGGTGCACGAAAACACAGCGGTATACAAGAAGGTATGGGAGGTGCACGAAAGCACTGCGATATAGGGGAAGTTATGCGAGCTGCGCGAAAACACAGTGACATGGGGAAGCTACGAGAGGTGTGTGAAAGCATGGCGATATACGGGAAGATATGCGAGGTGCGGGAGAACACGGCGATATAGGGGAATGTGTGAGAGATGAGCGAAAACACAGCTAAAAAGTGGAATGTATGAGGTGTGCACGAGAACAGGGCGATATAAGCAAAGATATGAGAGGTCAGCAAAAACACTGCGATATGGGGAACGTATAATAGGTGCAACAAAACACAGCGATATAGGGGAAGCTATGGGAGGTGTGTGATAATACAGCGATACAGGGCAAGGTATTAGAGGTGAGCAAAAACACAGCCATATTGTGGAAGGTATGTGAAGTGCGCGAAAACACAGCGATGGAATGGAAGCTATGGGACGTGCTCGACAACACGGCGATATAGGGGAAAGTATGAGAGGTGCACGAAAACATGGCGATACAGTGGAAGGTATGAAAAGAGCGCAAAAACACAGCAGTAAGAGGAAGCTATGGGAGGTGTGTGTAAACACGGCGATATAGGGGAAGGTATGAAAGTTGCGCGAAAAAACAGCGATATTGGGTAAACTGTGGGAGGTGCACGAAAACACAGCGATATAGGGGAAGCTCTGGGAGGTGCACGAAAACACAGCGAAATAGGGGAAACTATAAGAGCTGAGCGAAAACACAGCGAAAGAGGGGAAGCTATGGGAGGTGCTGGAAAACACGGCGATAAAGGGGAAGGTATAAGATGTACACAAAAAGACGGTGATACAGGGGAAGGTATGAGAGGTGCGCGAAAACACAGCCATATTGGGGAATGCATGGGATGTGCGTGAAAACACAACAGTAAGGGGAAGCTATGGGAGGTGTGCAAAAACATGGCGTTAAAGGGCAACGTATGAGAGGTGCGCGAAAACACAGCCATGTTGGGGAAGGTATGTGAGGTGCACGAAAACACAGTGATAGAGGGGAACCTACGGGAGGTGCTCGAAAACACGATACAGGGGAAGGTATGAGAGGTGCGCGTAAACACAACCATATTGGGGAATGTATGGGAGCCCATTGAAAACACAGCAGTAAGCGGAAGCTATGGGAGGTGTGTGAAAACACAGCGATATACGGGTATGTATGAGAGGTGCGTGAAAAAAATGTGTTATTGGGGAAACTATGGGAGGTGCTCGAAAACACGGCAATATAGGCAAAGGTACGAGAGGTGCTCGAAAACACAGCAATATAGGGCAAGGTATGAGAGGTGCCCGAAAACACAGCCATATTGTGGAAGTTATGGGAGGTGCGCGAAAACACAGACATATATGGGACGGTATGAGAGGTGCACGAAAACACAGTAATGTAGGGGAAGCTATGCGAGGTGCGGGAAAACAAGAAGATATAGGGGAAACTCTCAGAGGTGCGCGTAAACACAGTGACTTAAGGGAAGCTATGAGAGGTGCCCGAAAACAAAGCAATACAGAAGAAGCTGTGGGAGGTGTGCAAAAACACTGCAATACAGGGCAAGTTATGAGAGGTGCGCGAAAACACAGCCATATTGGGGAAGTTATGGGTGGTGCGCGAAAACACAGCGATGTAGGCGAAGCTATGGGTGGTGCGCGAAAACACAGCGATATAGGAGAAGCGATGAGAGGTGCACGAAAACACAGCGATATACAAGAAGGTATGGGAGGTGCTCGAAAGCACTGCGATATAGGGGAAGTTATGAGAGCTGCGTGAAAACAGTGACATGGGGAAGCTATGAGAGGTGTGCAAAAGCATGGCGATATACGTGAGGATATGCAAGGTGCGGGAAAACACGGCAATATAGGGGAATGTATGAGAGATGAGCAAAAACAGCTAAAAAGTGGAAGGTATGAAAGGTGCGCGAGAACAGGGCGATATAGGCAAAGCTATGAGAGGCCAGCAAAAACACTGTGATATAAGGAAATGTATAATAGGTGCATCAAAACACAGCGATATAGGGGAAGCTATGGGAGGTGCGCGAAAACACAGCGATATAGGGGAAGCTAGGGGAGGTGTGTGAAAACACAGCGATACAGGGGAAGGTATTAGTGGTGAGCAAAAACACAGCCATATTGTGGAAGGTATGTGAAGTGCATGAAAACACAGCGATAGTAGGGAAGCTATGGGAGGTGCTCGACAACACGGCGATATAGGGGAAGGTATAGGAGGTGCGCGAAAACATGGCGATACAGTGGAAGGTATGAGAGGTGCGAGAAAACACAGCCATATTGGGGAAGGCATATGAGGTGCGCAAAAGCACAGCGATAAGGTGAAGGTATGAGAAGTGCGCGAAAACACAACGTTATTGGGGAAACTATGGGAGGTGCGCGACAACACAGCGATACAAGGGAAGGTATGAGAGGTGAGCAAAAACACAGCCATATTTGGTAAGGTATGAGAGGTGCGTGAAAACACAGCCATATTGCGGAAGGTATGTGAGGTGTGCGAAATCACGGCGATACAGTTGAAGGAATGAGAGGTGCGCAAAAACAAGGTGATATAGGAGAAACTATGGGAGTTGTGCAAAAACACAGCGATACATGGCAAGGTATGAGAGGTGCGCAAAAACACAGCCATATTGGGCAGGTTATGGGAGGTGCGCGAAAACACAGTGATATAGGGGAAGTTGTGCGAGGTGCTCGAAAACACAGCGATATAGGGGAAGGTATGAGAGGTGCGCGAAAACACAGCGATGTAAGGGAATATATGAGAGGTGCATGAAATCACAGCGATATAAAGGAAGGTATGGGAGGTGCGCGAAAGCACTGCGATGTAGGGGAAGTTATGAGAGTTGCGCGAAAACACAGTGACATGGGGAATTTATGAGAGGTGTGCGAAAACATCACAATACAGGGTCAGCTATGGTAGGTGCACGAAAACACCGCAATAGAGGGGCAGCTATGGGAGGTGTGCGAAAACACAGCAATATTGGGGAAGGTATTGGAGGTGCCCGAAAACACAGCGATATACAGGAAGGAATGGGAGGTGCTCAAAATCATGTTGCTGTAGGGGAATGTATGAGAGGTGCGCGAAAACACGGCGATATAGGTGAAGGTATGGGAGGTGCGCGAAAACACAGACATATCTGGGACGATATGAGAGGTGCACGAAAACACAGTAATATAGGGGAAACTATGCGAGGTGCGCGAAAACAAGGCGATATAGGGGAAACTCTCAGAGGTGCGCGTAAACACAGCGACTTAAGGGAAGCTATGAGAGGTGCCCGAAAACAAAGCAATACAGAGGAAGCTGTGGGAGGTGTGCAAAAACACTGCGATACAGGGCAAGTTATGAGAGGTGCACGAAAACACAGCCATATTGGGGAACGTATGGGAGGTGCGGGAAAACACAGCAGTAAGGGGAAGCTATGGGAGGTGTGCGAAAACACGGCGATAAAGGGCAACGTTGAGAGGTGCGCGAAAACAGCGATATAGGGGAAGGTATATGAGCTGAGTGAAAACACAGCGATAGAAGGGAAGCTATGGGAGGTGCTCGAAAACACGGCGATATAGGGGAAGTTATAAGAGCTGAGCGAAAACACAGCGATATAGGGGAAGGTATGAGAAGTGTGTGAAAACACAATTATATACGGGAACCTATGGGAGGTGCGGGAAAACAGAGCGATATAGCGGAAGCTATGAGAGATGCGCGAAAACACAGCGATGTAGGCGAAGCTATGGGTGGTGTGCGAAAACACAGCGATACAGGGGAAGGTGTGAGAGGTGCAAAAAAAAACACAGCCATATTGGGGAAGGTATGTGAGGTGCGCGAAAACACCGTGACATAGGGAAGTTATGAGAGGTGTGCGAAGCATGGCGACTAACGTGAAGATATGTGAGGTGCGGGAAAACATGGCAATATAGGGGAATGTATGAGAGATGAGCAAAAACAGCTAAAAAGTGGAAGGTATGAAAGGTGCGTGAGAACAGGGCGATATAGGCAAAGCTATGAGAGGCCAGCAAAAACACTGCGATATAAGGGAATGTATAATAGGTGCATCAAAACACAGCGATATAGGGGAAGCTATGGGAGGTGCTTGAAAACACGGTGATACAGGGGAAGGTATGAGAGGTGCGCGAAAACACAGCCATATTGGTGAAACAATGGGAGGAGCACAAAAACGGCGATATAGGGGAAGCTATGAGAGGTGCTCGAAAACACAGCGATATAGGGGAAGGTATGAGAGGTGTGCGAAAGCCCGGCGATACAGGGAAAGTTATGAGAGGTGCGCGAAAACACAGCCATATTGGGGTAAATATGGGAGGTGCACGAAAACACAGCGATATAGGGAAAGCTCTGGGTGGTGCTCGAAAACACGGCAATATAGGGTAAGGTATGAGAGATGTGCGAAAACAGCAATTTAGAGGAAGCTATGAGAGGTGCGCAAAAAAATTGCTATATAGGGGCAGCTATGGGAGGTGTGCGAAAACACAGCAATATTGGGGAAGGTATTAGAGGTGCGCGAAAACACAGCGATATAGAGGAAGGTATGAGAGGTGCTCGAAAACATGGCGATGTACGGGAATGTATGAGAGGTGTGCGAAAATACGGCGATATAGGGGAATGTATGAGAGGATCGTGAAAAGACAGCGATATAGGGGAAGCTATGGGAGGTGCGCGAATACACGGCGATATAGGAGAAGTTATGAGAGGGGCGCGAAAACACACTGATATGGGGAAGCTATGAGTGGTGTGCGAACCCACGGGAATACAGGGGAAGGTATGAGAGGTGCACGAAAAAACAGCGTTATTGGGGAAACAATGAGAGGTGCACGAAAACAGCGATATAGGGGAAGCTCTGGGAGGTGCGTGAAAACACGACGATATAGGGGAAGCTATAAGAGCTGAGCGAAAACACAGCGATACAGGGGAAGGTGTCAGAGGTGCGCGAAAACACAATGACATTAGTCTATGGGAGGTGCGGAAAAACAGAGCGATATAGAGGAAGCTATGAGAGGTGCGCGAAAACACAGCGATATAGGCGAAGCTATGGGAGGTGTGCTAAAACGCAGCGATACAGGGGAAGGTATGAGAGGTGCGCAAAAGCACAGCCATATTGGGGAAGGTATGGGAGGTGCACAACAACACCGCGATACGAGGGAAGCTATGAGAGGTGCACGAAAACATTGCAATATAGGGGCAGCTATGGGAGGTGCGCGAAAACACAGCAATATTGATGAAGGTATTGGAGGTGCGTGAAATAATAGCCATATTGGGGAAGGTATGTGAGGTGCGCGAAAACACGGCGATATAGGGGAATGTAAGAGAGATGAGCGAAAACACAGCTGAAAAGTGGAAGTTATGAGAGGTGCGTCAAAACACAACCATATTCGGGAATGTGTGGGAGGTCCACGAAAACACAGCAGCAAGGGGAAGCTATGGGAAGTGTGCGAAAACACGGTGATAAAGGGCAACGTTTGAGGGGTGCACGAAAACGCAGCAATATTGGGGAAGGTATGTGAGGTGCGTGAAAACACAGCGATAGAGGGGAAGCTATGGAAGGTGCTCGAAAACACGGCTATATAGGGGAAGGTATGAGAGCAGAGCGAAAACACGGCGATACAGGAAAAGGTATCGGAGGTGCACGAAAACAGGATGATATAGGGGAAGTTATGAGAGCTGCGCGAAAACACAGTGATATGGGGAAGCCTTGAGAGGTGTGCGAATGCACGGCGATATACGTGAAGGTATGAGAGGTGCGCGAAAACACGGCGATATTGGGGAAGGTATGAGAAGTGCACTAAAACACAGCAATATAGGGGAAGGTATGAGAGGTGCCCAAAAACACAGCCATATTCGGGAAACGATGGGAGGTGCACAAAAACACAGCGATATAGGGAAAGCTCTGGGAGGTGCGCGAAAACGCGACGATATAGGGGAAGCTATAAGAGCTGAGCAAAAGCACAGCAATAGAGGGGAAGCTATGGGAGGTGCACCAAAACACGGCGATACAGGGGAAGGTATGAGAGGTGCGCGAGAAAACAGCGTTATTGGGGAAACAATGGGAGGTGCACGAAAACAGCAATATAGGGGAAGCTCTGGGAGGTGCGCGAAAACACGGCGATATAGGGGAAGCTATGGGAGGTGTGCGAAAACGCAGCTAAAAAGGGGAAGGTATTAGAGGTGCGCGACAACATGGCGAAATAGGGGAAGCTATGAGAGGGGAGCAAAAACTCAGCGATATAAGGGAAAGTTTGAAAAGTGCACGAAAACACAGCGCTATAGGGGATGCTACGGGAGGTGCGCAAAAAAAGGGCGATATAGGAGAAGCTATGGGAGGTGCACGAAAACACTGAAAAAGGGGAATATATGAGAGGTGCGGGAAAATACTGCGATATAGGGTAAGTTATGAGAGATGAGCGAAAACACAGCTCAAAAGGGGAAGGTATGAGAGATACACGAATACACAGAGATATAGGGGAAGCTATTGGAGGGGTGCAAAAACACAGCGATACAGGGGAAGGTGTGAGAGGTGCGCAAAAAAACAGCGTAATCGGGGAAACAATGGGAGGTGCACAAAAACAGCGATATAGGGGAAGCTCTGGGAGGTGCGCGAAAAAATGAAGATATAGGGGAAGCTATAAGAGCTGAGCGAAAACACAGCGATATAGGGGAAGTTGCCAGAGCTGCGCGAAAATGCAATGACATTAGTCTATGGGAGGTGCGGAAAAACAAAGCGATATAGAAGAAGCTATGAGAGGTGCGCAAAAACACAGCGATATAGGGGAAGCTATGGGAGGTGTGCTAAAACGCAGCGATACAGGGGAAGGTATGAGAGGTGCGCAAAAGCACAGCCATATTGGGGAAGGTATGGGAGGTGCACAAGAACACCACGATATGGGGGAAGCTATGAGAGGTGCACGAAAACATCGCAATATAGGGGCAGCTGTGGGAGGTGCGCGAAAACACAGCAATATTGATGAAGGTATTGGAGGTGCCCAAAAACACAGTGAGAAAGCAGAATGTATGAAAGGTGCGGAAAAACATTGCGATATAGGGGCAGTTATATGAGATGAGCGAAAACACAGCTAAAAAGGGGAAGGTATGAGAGGTGTGTGAAAACACGGCGATAGAGGGGGAGCTATGGGAGGTGCTCAAAAACAGGGCAATACAGGGGAAGGTATGAAAGGTGCGCGAAAACACAGCGATATAAGGGAAGCTATAAGAGCTGAGCGAAAACACAGCGATCTAGGGGAAGGTATCAGAGGTGCGCGAAAACACAATGGCATTAGTGAGCCTATGGGAGGTGCGGGAAAACAGAGCGATATAGAGGAAGCTATGAGCGGTGTGCGAAAACACAGCGATACGGGGGAAGTTATGAGAGGTGCGGGAAAACACTGCGATATTGGGGAAGTTATGAGAGATGAGCGAAAACACAGCTAAAAAGGGGAAGGTATGAGAGGTGCGAGAAAGCACTGCGATATAGGGGAAGCTATGAGAGGTGAGTGAAAACACTGCGATATAGTGGAAGGTATGATAGGTGCATCAAAACACAGCGATATAGGGGAAGCTATGGGAGGTGTGCGAAAACACAGCGTTATTGGGAAACCATGGGAGGTGCATGAAAACACAACGATATAGGGGAAGCTCTGGGAGGAGCGTAAAAACACGACGATATAGGAGAAGCTATAAGAGCTGATCAAAAACACAGTGAATGAGGGGAAGCTATGGGAGGTGTGCAAAAACACTGCGATAAAGGGCAATGTATGAGAGGTGCGCGAAAACACAGCCATATTGGGGAAACAATTGGAGGAGCACGAAAACAGCGATATAGGGGAAGCTGTGATAGGTGGTCGAAAACACGGCCATTAGGGGAAGGTAGGAGAGGTGCGCGAAAGCCCGGCGATACAGGGAAAGTTATGAGAGGTGCACAAAAACACAGCCATATTGGGGTAAATATGGGAGGTGCACGAAAACACAGCGATATAGGGAAAGCTCTGGGAGGTGCGTGAAAAGATGGCGATATAGGGGATTCTATAAAAGCTGAGCGAAAACACAACGATATAGGGGAAGGTATCAGAGGTGAAGGAATACACAATGACATTAGTGAGCCTATGGGAGGTGCGGGAAAACAGAGCGATATAGAGGAAGCTATGAGCAGTGTGCGAAAACAGCGATACGGGAGAAGGTATGAGACGTGCGGGAAAACACTGTGATATAGGGGAAGTTTTGAGAGATGAGCTAAAACACAGCTAAAAAGGGGAAGGTATGAGAGGTGCGCGAAAAAACAGCGTTATTGGGGAAACAATGGGAGGTGCACGAAAACAGCGATATAGGGGAAGCTCTGGGAGGTGTGCGAAAACACGAAGATATAGGGGAAGCTATAAGAGCTGAGCGAAAACACAGCGATATAGGGGAAGCTCTGGGAGGTGCGCGAAAACACGAAGATATAGGGGAAGCTATAAGAGCTGAGCAAAAACACAGCGATATAGAGGAAGGTGTCAGAGGTGCACAAAAACACAATGACATTAGTGAGCCTATGGGAGGTGCGGGAAAACAGAGCGATATAGAGGAAGCTATGAGAGGTGCGTGAAAACACTGCGATATAGGTGAAGCTATGGGAGGTGTGCTGAAACGCAGCCCGACAGGGGAAGGTATGAGAGGTGCGCAAAAGCACAGCCTTATTGGGGAAGGTATGGGAGGTGCACGAAAACACCGCGACATGGGGGAAGCTATGAGAGGTACACGAAAACATCGCAATATAAGTGCAGCTACGGGAGGTGCGCGAAAACACAGCAATATTGATGAAGGTATTGGAGGTGCCCGAAAACACAGTGAGAAAGCAAAATGTATGAAAGGTGTGGAAAAACATTGCGATATAGGGGAAGTTATATGAGATGAGCGAAAACACAGCTAAAAAGGGGAAGGTATGAGAGGTGAGCGAAAACACGGCAATAGAGGAGGAGCTATGGGAGGTGCTCAAAAACAGGGCGATACAGGGGAAGGTATGAGAGGTGCGCGAAAACACAGCCATATTGGGGAATGCATGGGAGGTGCGGGAAAGCACAGCAGTAAGGGGAAGCTATGGGAGGTGTGCGAAAACACGGTGATAAAGGGCAACGTATGAGAGGTGCACAAAAACACAGCCATATTGGGGAATATATGGGAGGTGCGCGATAACTCAGCAGTAAGGAGCAGCTATGGGAGGTGCTCGAAAACACGGCGATATAGGGGAAGGTATGAGAGGTGCGCGGTAAAGCCGCGTTATTGGGGAAACAATGGGAGGTGCACGAAAACACGGCGATATAGGGGAAGCTATAAGAGCTGAGCGAAAACACAGCGATCTAGGGGAAGATATCAGAGGTGCGCGAAAACACAATGGCATTAGTGAGCCTATGGGAGGTGCGGGAAAACAGAGCGATATAGAGGAAGCTGTGAGCGGTGTGCGAAAACACAGCGATACGGGGGAAAGTATGAGAGGTGCGGGAAAACACTGCGATATAGGGGAAGTTATGAGAGATGAGCGAAAACACAGCTAAAAAGGGGAAAGTATGAGAGGTGCAAGAAAGCACGGCGATATAGGGGAAGCTATGAGAGGTGAGTGAAAACACTGCGATATAGTGGAAGGTATGATAGGTGCATCAAAACACAGCGATATAGGGGAAGCTATGGGAGGTGCGCGAAAACACAGCGTTATTGGGAAACTATGGGAGGTGCATGAAAACACAACGAGATAGGGGAAGCTCTGGGAGGTGCGTGAAAACACGACGATATAGGGGAAGCTATAAGAGCTGAGTGAAAACACGGTGATAGAGGGGAAGCTATGGGAGGTGCTCGAAAACACGGCGATACAGGAGAAGGTATGAGAGGTGAGCGAAAACACAGCCATATTGGGGAACGTATGGGAGGTGCGGGAAAACACAGCAGTATGGGGAAGCTATGGGAGGTATGCGAAAACACGGCAATAAAGGGCAACGTATGAGAGGTGCGCGAAAACACAGCCATATTGGGGAAACAATGGGATGAGCGCGAAAACGGCGATATAGGGGAAGCTATGAGAGGTGCTCGAAAACACGGCGATATAGGGGAAGGTATGAGAGGTATGCGAAAGCCCGGCGATACAGGGAAAGTTATGAGAGGTGCACAAAAACACAGCCATTTTGGGGTAAATATGGGAGGTGCACAAAAACACAGCGATATAGGGAAAGCTCTGGGAGGTGCTCGAAAACACGGCAATATAGGGGAAGGTACGAGAGGTGCGCGAAAACAACAATTTAGGGGAAGCTATGAGAGGTGCGCGAAAAAATTGCTATATAGGGGCAGCTATGGGAGGTGTGCGAAAACACAGCAATATTGGGGAAGGTATTAGAGGTGCGCGAAAACACTGATATAGAGGAAGGTATGAGAGATGCTCGAAAACATGGCGATGTATGGGAATGTATGAGAGGTGTGCGAAAACACGGCGATATAGGGGAATGTATGAGAGGATCGTGAAAAGACAGCTATATAGGGGAAGCTATGGGAGGTGCGCGAATACAAGGCGATATAGGAGAAGTTATGAGAGGGGCGCGAAAACACAATGATATGGGGAAGCTATGAGTGGTGTGTGAACCCACAGCGATACAGGGGAAGGTATGAGAGGTGCGTGAAAAAACAGCGTAATCAGGGAAACAATGGGAGGTGCACAAAAACAGCGATATAGGGGAAGCTCTGGGAGGTGCGCGAAAAAATGAAGATATAGGGGAAGCTATAAGAGCTGAGCGAAAACACAGCGATATAGGGGAAGTTGTCAGAGCTGCGCGAAAATGCAATGACATTAGTCTATGGGAGGTGCGGAAAAACAAAGTGATATAGAAGAAGCTATGAGAGGTGCGCAAAAACACAGCGATATAGGGGAAGCTATGGGAGGTGTGCTAAAACGCAGCGATACAGGGGAAGGTATGAGAGGTGCGCAAAAGCACAGCCATATTGGGGAAGGTATGGGAGGTGCACAAGAACACCACGATATGGGGGAAGCTATGAGAGGTGCACGAAAACATCGCAATATAGGGGCAGCTGTGGGAGGTGTGCGAAAACACAGCAATATTGATGAAGGTATTGGAGGTGCCCAAAAACACAGTGAGAAAGCAGAATGTATGAAAGGTGCGGAAAAACATTGCGATATAGGGGCAGTTATATGAGATGAGCGAAAACACAGCTAAAAAGGGGAAGGTATGAGAGGTGTGTGAAAACACGGCGATAGAGGGGGAGCTATGGGAGGTGCTCAAAAACAGGGCAATACAGGGGAAGGTATGAAAGGTGCGCGAAAACACAGCGATATAAGGGAAGCTATAAGAGCTGAGCGAAAACACAGCGATCTAGGGGGAGGTATCAGAGGTGCGCGAAAACACAATGGCATTAGTGAGCCTATGGGAGGTGCGGGAAAACAGAGCGATATAGAGGAAGCTATGAGCGGTGTGCGAAAACACAGCGATACGGGGGAAGTTATGAGAGGTGCGGGAAAACACTGCGATATAGGGGAAGTTATGAGAGATGAGCGAAAACACAGCTAAAAAGGAGAAGGTATGAGAGGTGCGAGAAAGCACTGCGATATAGGGGAAGCTATGAGAGGTGAGTGAAAACACTGCGATCTTGTGGAAGGTATGATAGGTGCATCAAAACACAGCGATATAGGGGAAGCTATGGGAGGTGCGCGAAAACACAGCATTATTGGGAAACCATGGGAGGTGCATGAAAACACAACGAGATAGGGGAAGCTCTGGGAGGAGCGTGAAAACACGACGATATAGGAGAAGCTATAAGAGCTGATCGAAAACACAGCGATAGAGGGGAAGCTATGGGAGGTGTGCGAAAACACGGCGATAAAGGGCAATGTATGAGAGGTGCGCGAAAACACAGCCATATTGGGGAAACAATTGGAGGAGCATGAAAACAGCGATATAGGGG
Source organism: Mobula birostris (assembly GCF_030028105.1). Lineage (NCBI taxonomy): Eukaryota > Metazoa > Chordata > Chondrichthyes > Myliobatiformes > Myliobatidae > Mobula > Mobula birostris. Next base: position 1,273,379 of record NW_027274693.1, on the reverse strand, counting down.
AAGCTATGATAGGTGGTCGAAAACACGGCCATATAGGGGAAGGTAGGAGAGGTGCGCGAAAGCCCGGCGATACAGGGAAAGTTATGAGAGGTGCACAAAAACACAGCCATATTGGGGTAAATATGGGAGGTGCACGAAAACACAGCGATATAGGGAAAGCTCTGGGAGGTGCATGAAAAGACGGCGATATAGGGGATTCTATAAAAGCTGAGCGAAAACACAACGATATAGGGGAAGGTATCAGAGGTGAAGGAATACACAATGACATTAGTGAGCCTATGGGAGGTGCGGGAAAACAGAGCGATATAGAGGAAGCTATGAGCAGTGTGCGAAAACAGCGATACGGGAGAAGGTATGAGACGTGCGGGAAAACACTGTGATATAGGGGAAGTTTTGAGAGATGAGTTAAAACACAGCTAAAAAGGGGAAGGTATGAGAGGTGCAAGAAAGCACGGCGATATAGGGGAAGCTATGAGAGATGAGTGAAAACACTGCGATATAGTGGAAGGTCTGAGAGGTGCATCAAAACACAGCGATATAGGGGAAGCTATGGGAGGTGCGCGAAAACACAGCGTTATTGGGAAACTATGGGAGGTGCATGAAAACACAACGAGATAGGGGAAGCTCTGGGACGTGCGTGAAAACACGACGATATAGGGGAAGCTATAAGAGCTGAGTGAAAACACAGCGATAGAGGGGAAGCTATGGGAGGTGCTCGAAAAAAAGGCGATACAGGGAAAGGTATGAGAGGTGCGCGAAAACACAGCCATATTGGGGAACGTATGGGAGGTGCGGGAAAACACAGCAGTATGGGGAAGCTATGGGAGGTGTGCGAAAACACGGCGATAAAGGGCAACGTATGAGAGGTGCGCGAAAACACAGCCATATTGGGGAAACAATGGGAGGAGCACGAAAATCGCGATATAGGGGAAGCTATGAGAGGTGCTCGAAAACACGGCGATATAGGGGAAGGTATGAGAGGTGTGCGAAAGCCCGGCGATACAGGGAAAGTTATGAGAGGTGCGCAAAAACACAGCCATATTGGGGTAAATATGGGAGGTGCACGAAAGCACAGCGATATAGGGAAAGCTCTGGGAGGTGCTCGAAAACACGGCAATATAGGGGAAGGTATGAGAGGTGCGCGGAAAAATCGCTATATAGTGGCAGCTATGGGAGGTGCGCGAAAACACAGCAATATTGGAGAAGGTATCAGAGATGCGCGAAAACACAGTGATATAGGGGAATGTATAAGAGGTGCGGGAAAACACAGCAATATAGGGGAAGTTATGAGAGATGAGCGAAAACACAGCTAAAAAGGGGAAGCTATGCCGGGTGCGTGAAAACACAGCGATATAGGGGAAACTAACAGAGGTGCGCAAAAACACAGCAATATAGTGGAAGCTATGGGAGGTGCAAGAAAACAGAGCGATATAGGGGAAGCTATTGGAGGTGTGCAAAAACACAGCGATACAGGGGTTGGTATGAGAGGTGCACGAAAACAGAGCAATATAGTGGAATCTGTAAGAGGTGCGCGAAAACAGCCATATGGGGGAAGGTATGGGAAGCTATGACAAAAGAACCAGTTATCAGAAGATTGATGCCGATAAGAGGACAATGGGGGAACATGCAAGGTGCAAGTAAGAGAGAGACGAGAGAGATTACCGAAAGGAGACACGGTTCCGAGTATTGTCAGAGACCAGTGGCTTTGAACCCTGAACTGTTTGAAGTTTGATGACAGGCGATACCCCAGCAGGGGGATAAAAAGGGACAGGTTCACCAAGGCAACAGACACACGACTCCACGAGGTAACGAGACCCTGAAAGTGGTGTGCCCCCCCCTCCACAAGTTGGTGGGAGTTTTTGGAGGTCTGGTCGCGGGACCAGCCATAGACGCACAGGGTGGAAAGATACGGTCGGCGGATACCTGCTGTGTGTGTCCGCCCTTGCCTGGGTGCCGGGTTCACCGCAGAAGAACGATTGTATCTGGAACGGAGGGGTCACAGTCGGTGACCTCAAAAGACATTACAAAGGGCTCGCCCGAAAGCTAACTGCGAGGAATGTCGAAGGTCTGTTTGGAAACCGATTTGCATATTCATTCGTTCTCTCTCTCTCTCCCCAATGACACGACGGTGATTACTGCGAACTGAATTAAACTGAACTCTGTGTCACTTGATGACTGATCATTTTACCCCTAGACTTCGATAGAGCTTGATTGATCCAATTATCCTAGTTCTGTGTACATGTGTGTTTATTCATTGCTAAACTCTTGCATTTATATCCTTTTGATTAGAGTACTGTGTTGCTTCTTTCTTTATTAAAACTTTCTTAGTTCCAGTAATCCAGACTCCAACTAAGTGGTCCATTTCTTTCTGGTTTAGCAACCCAGTTATGGGGTACGTAACATAAGTGGGGTTCTCGTCCGCGATTTTGAACGCTAAATTTGGGACTGGGTAAATTGATGGGGTTAAAATTCCCGAAAGAAAGAAAAGGCAAACAGCAGAAATGGAGATTGAGGAATTTCTAAAGGCGCTGACCTCGGAGGCATTAGAGGATGCCAGGAAAGCAGAATTGGCAGCTGTGGCCAAACGGTTGAATCTTGTTAAGGGGAAGTCGACAATGAGGAGAGAGGAGATACACAGAGCTATCGTGGAGCACTATGTATCTAAAGGTGTGTTTCCCCAAGGGGAGCTGGAGGTGATATCTATTGGAAAACCTGGTGGAGACGCAGTACAGGTGCAGCTTGAAAAATTAAAACTCGAGCACGAGTTCCGGGTACGGCAGCTAAAACACGAAGAGAAACAGAGGGAAAGGGAATTCGAACTGGAGAGGTTAAAGATAAGGGCAGAGCAGGGGGCTATGCCGAACCAAGGTCGAGGGTTCCGGGCGACCCAGGAGGTTCGGCTGGTTCCCCCATTTGACGATACCGATGTGGATCGGTACTTTCTCCATTTCGAAAAAGTTGCTGCAAGTCGGGACTGGCCGAGGGATAAGTGGGCTGTTTTGCTTCAGAGTGTACTTAAAGGAAAAGCCCAACAAGCTTACTCGGCTTTGTCCGCAGAAGATGCCCAGAGGTATGAGGTGGTGAAAGAGGCCATCCTCAGGATTTATGAGTTGGTCCCAGAGGCATACCGGCAGAGGTTCCGGAATGCAAGGAAGCAGTGGGGCCGCATGTATTTAGAGTTTGCCCGTGAGATGCAGACATATTGAGAGCGTTGGTGCGCCTCGAAGGGGGTAAGACTGCTACAGCTGATCCTGATTGAGCAGTTTAAAGGTTGTGTCCCTGACGTTATGAGACCCTACCTCGATGAGAAAGAGGCAGACACTTTAGCCGCAACTGCGAAGTTAGCGGATGAGTACGCGTTGACACATAAAACGAAGTTTGCCCCGAGTAAAGACTACCAGAAGGGTAATCAGGACGGTGGGGAGAGTCCGACAGAAAAGTCAGAAAGTAAGCCGGGGACTAGTGAGAAGGATAAGGTAGACCGGGAGCAGTTTGCAGTTTGGTAGGAAGTCTCCTGGGGTCGTATGTTACAATTGTGGGAAAGTCGGACACTTTGTGTCCAGGTGCTTTGCCACAAGGAAGGAGACGGGAAAGGGAAAGGCGGCGTTTCCGACTGGCTGTATTGAGCTGGTAAGCAAACCGCTAAGAGAGGAGAGGGCTAACAAAGTTCAGGAAGGGCGCGAGAGGTTTATCTCCACCGGATTGGTATCGGTGAAGGAGAGGTTAAACTCAGTTCCAGTGTGGATCTGGAGAGACAGGGGAGCGTGTCAGTCATTGATATTAAAGAGTGTATTAGAGTTTAGCTCAGAGACCCAGACTGGGGAGGTCAGGGTCAAAGGTATTGGGGAAGGGACTGAAGCAGTGTCTTTGCACCAGGTACACCTACAAAGCGACTTGGTCTCTGGACTAGTCACGATCGGGGTGAGGCCCGAACTACCGATGAAAGGCGTGGAAGTCTTACTCGGTAATGACCTCGCCGGCGGAAATGTGTTCTCAGCAGTAAAACTGACAGGCCAGCCTGCCAGCATTGAAGCCCCGCCCATGGACTCACAGGTTCATCCCGGTTGCGCAGTGACTCGGCCTGTGTCCAGAGAGGCTGCAGAGGCTGATATAGAGTTAGCTGAGACGTTTCTACCAGCCTTGTACCAGGGGGAGGTAGAAAGTGAAAAGAAGGAGTGTAGTGAAACAGGAGGAAGTGAGGAAGGTGAGGCTGACTTAGCATTAGCAAGGAAGGACTTTGTACAGACGCAGGAGCAAGACGAGGAGCTGATGGTTTTGACGGGGACAGCTCTCTCTGAAGCAGAATTAAAAAGGGAGCCAGTAGGCTATTGTGTGGAGGAGGGAGTGCTAAGGAAGAAAGGGAGACCTAGTACTGTGCCCGCAGATGAGGAATGGGGGATGGTGCCAATAATTTATGGGGATGAGATTCTTAACCTGGCCCACAAGATACCCCTCGGTGGACATTTTGGGGGGAGGAAAACAGCGGAATCATGAAAGAGTTTTACTGGCTGCACAGGAGGAAGGATGTTACTGACTATTGTAGACATGAGTTAACACAGTTAGAGGCTATTAACATGTTAAAAGCTCACCACGATCAGAAAACAGATCTAGCTGGTGATATCATGAAAATTAATGAGGCTAGGGTGCCACCTGATAAGGGGAAAACCCATTTTGAAAAGATAAGTGTGGTGCTGACCAGATGGGAGAACGCTATTGTGTTGACCAACTTTGCTGTTGAGTTCTCTCCCTTAATCCCCGAACAAAGTGAACCGCTAAGAGAGCTAATTAAACGACACGCCCACGTAGGTTCAGATGTCCCGAGGTGATGCAAGGAGCTGGAACATGGAGCTGTTGCCACATCAGGCAGCCTAGTGAGCAACACTCCTATAGAATGATTAATTCAGTGACAAACGGGCTAAAGAGCACAGAAGTGTAAATTGGCGATATAGTGGTCTGGAGTGACATGTGGGGGGAGCACATTATGGCGGTAGAGGAGCTGTTTAAATGGCTGTCTGAAGCCAGCCTGACAGTGAACCTCGCAAAAAGTGAGTTCGGCCGCGCGAAAGTCACTTATCTGGGATTTGTAGTAGGACAGGGGCAGCTGGCTCCGATGCAAGCTAAGGTGCGGGCTATCTCTGAAGTCCCCACCCCGACAGACAAGAGAGCCCGAAGAAGGCTCTTGGAGATGGTGGGGTACTATCGGAAGTTTTGCAGGAAAAAAAACAACTTTGCGGATAGTACCCACCCTCTTACTAAGCCCTTGCCAAAGAATGCTAAGTTGGTATGGGACGACCCTTGTTATCTGTGTCCGGGGCGAAATCCACTGAGAAGTTACACTGATCACAATTCATTAGTGTTTTCGGCCACTATGAAGTTTGCTAAGTTGGAGCCTGGTTTTAGAGGATTATTAAAAATTACACATATAAAAGGAACTAAAAATGTAATTGCTGATGGTCTGTCCAGGTGTTGACAACTTAAAATTCTCCGTATTATCCAAATAGCCGATGACCATGTATAGTTGTGTGTATCTAAGAATGTATTCCTGCCTATTATTTTTACCCCGGTAAAAGTCCTTTGAAGGGTAGGGATGTGACAAAAGAACCAGTTATCAGAAGATTGATGCCGATAAGAGGACAATGGGGGAACATTCAAGGTGCAAATAAGACAGAGACGAGAGAGATTACCCAAAGGAGACACGGTTCCGAGTATTGTCAGAGACCAGTGGCTTTGAACACTGAACTATTTGAAGTTTGATGGACAGGCGATACCCCAGCAGGGGGATAAAAAGGGACAGGTTCGCTAAGGCAACAGACACACGACTCCACGAGGTAAAGAGACCCTGAAAGCGGTGTGCCCCCCCCCCACAAGTTGGTGGGAGTTTTTGGGGGTCTAGTCACGGGAACAGCCACAGACGCACAGAGTGGAAAGATACGGTCGGGCGGGACCCTGGTGTGTGTGTCCACCCTTGCCTGGGTGCCGGGTTCACCGCAGAAGAACGATTGTATCTGGAACGGAGGGTCACAGTCGGTGACCTCAGAAGACATTACAAAGGGCTCGCCCGAAAGCTAACTGCGAGGAATATCGAAGGTCTGTTTGGAAACCGATTTCAATATTCATTCGTTCTCTCTCTCTCTCTCTCTCTCTCTCTCCCCAACGACACGACGGTGATTACTGCGAACTGAATTAAACTGAACTCTGTGTCACTTGATGACTGATCATTTTACCCCTAGACTGCAATAGAGCTTGATTGATCCAATTATCCTAGTTCTGTGTACATGTGTGTTTATTCATTGCTAAACTGTTGCATTTATATCCTTTTGTTAGAGTACTGTGTTGTTTCTTTCTTTAATAAAATTTTCTTAGTTCCAGTAATCCAGACTCCAACCCAGTTTGGCAACCCAGTTACGGGGTACGTAACAGCGAAAACACAGCGATATAGGGTAAGCTATGGGAGGTGCGTGAAAGCACAGCGAGAAAGGGGAAGCTATGAGAGGTGCACGAAAACAGCGATATAGAGGAAGCTATGGGAGTTGCGTCAAAACACAGCGATAGAGTGGAAGGTATGCGAGGTGCGCGAAAACACAGCGAGAAAGGGGAAGCTATGAGAGGTGCCCGAAAACACAGCCATATAGGGGAAGGTATGAGAGGTGTACGAAAACACAGCGATATAGGGGAAGCTATGGAAAGTGCACGAAAACACAACGATATACGTGAAGGTCTGAGAGGTGCGCGAAAACACGGTGACATAGGGGAAGGTATGAGAGGTGCGCAAAAGCACAGCGATATAGCGGAAGATATGAGAGGTGCACGAAAAGACAGCCATATAGGGGAAGGTATAAGAGGCGCACGAAAATGCAGCGATATGGGGAAGTGATGGGAGGGGCGCGAAAGCACAGCGATGTAGGGGAATGTATGAGAGGTGCGTGAAAACCTGTGCGATATAGGGGAAGCTATGTGAGCTGCTAGAAAACATAGCGAATAGAGAAAGCTATCAGAGATGGGCAAAAATGCAGCGACATATGGGAAGCCATGGGAGATGCGCGAAAACAGAGCGATATAGGGGAAGGTATGAGAGGTGGAGCAAACACATCAATATAGGGGAAGGTATGCGAGGTGCGCGAAAACACAGCGAGACAGGGGAAGCTATGAGAGGTGCGTAAAAGCACAGCGATATAGCGGAAGATATGAGAGGTGCACGAAAAGACAACCATATAGGGGAAGGTATAAGAGGTGCACGAAAATGCAGCGATATGGGGAAGTGATGGGAGGGGCGCAAAAGCACAGCGATGTAGGGGAATGTATGAGAGGTGCGTGAAAACCTGGCGATATAGGGGAAGCTATGTGAGGTGCTAGAAAACATAGCGAATAGAGAAAGCTATCAGAGATGCGCAAAAATGCAGCGACATATGGGAAGCCATGGGAGATGCACGAAAACAGAGCGATATAGGGGAAGGTATGAGAGGTTCGAGCAAACACATCAATATAGGGGAAGCCATGGGAGTTGTGTGAAACTAGGGCGATATAGGAGAAGGTATGAGAGGTGGGCGAAAACACAGCGATGTAGGGGAAGCTATGTGAGATATCGAAAACACGGCGATATAGGTGAAGCTATGAGAGGTGCCCGAGAACACAGCGATATAGGGGAAGCTGTGGGAGGTGCTCGAAAACACACCGCTATAGAGGAATGTATGAGAGGTGCGCGAAAACACGGCGATACAGGGGAAGGTTTGAGGTTTGCGCAAAAGCACAGCAGTATAGGGGCAGCAATTGGAGATGTGCATAAACATTGCGATATAGGAGAAGCTATAACAGGTGCGTGAAAACACAGCGATATAGGGGAAGGTATGAGCGGTGCGTGAAAACACAGCGAGGAAGGGGAAGCTATGAGAGGTGCACGAAAACACGCCAATATACGTGAAGGTATGCGAGGTGCGTGAGAAACAGCGATATAGGCAATGTTATGAGAGGTGAGCGAAAACACAGCGATGTAGTGGAAGGTATGAGTGGTGCATGAAAACACAGCGATATAGGGGAAACAATGGGAGGTGCACAAAAACACAGCAATATAGGGGAAGGTTTGAGTGTTGTGCGAAAATACAGCAGTATAGGGGAAGCAATGGGAGGTGCGCGAAAACATGGCGATGTAGGGGAATGTATGAGAGTTGCACGAAAACACAGCCATATGGGGAAGCGATGGGAGGTGTGCAAAAGCACGGCGGTATAGGGTAATGTATGAGAGATGAGCGACAACACAGTTAAAAAGTGGAAAGTATGAGAGGTGCGCGACAACGCGGTGATATAGGGGAAGCTATGAGAGGTGCGTGAACACAGGGCGATATACGTGAAGGTATGAGAGGTGTGCGAAAACAGGGCGATATCGGGGCAGGTACGCGGTATGAGCGAAACCACAGCTAAAAAGTGCAAGGTATGAGAGTTGCGCGAGATCACGGCGATATAGGCAAAGCTATGAGAGGTGAGCGAAAACACAGCGATATAGGGGAACGTATGATAGGTGCATGAAAACACAGCGTTGTAGGGGAAGCTATATGAGTTATCGACAACACGGCGATATAGGTGAAGCTATGAGAGGTGCCCGAGAACACAGCAATATAGGGGAAGCTGTGCAGGGTGCATGAAAAGACAGCAATATAGGGGAAGGTATGAGAGGTGCGCGAAAACACGGCGATACAGGGGAAAGTTTGAGGGTTGCGCAAAAACACAGTAATATAGGGGAAGGTATAAGAGGTGCGCGACAACGCAGCGATATAGGCAAAGCTAGGAGAGGTGAGCGAAAACACAGCGATATAGGGGAATGTATGAGAGGTGTGCGAAAACACAACAATATAGGGGAAGGTATGAAAGGGGAGCGAAAACTCAGCGATATATGGGACGGTATGAGAGGTGCACAAAAGCACAGCAATATAGGGGAAGGTATGAGAGGTGCGTTAAAACACAGCGATATGGGGAATCTATGAGTATCTATAATACAGTGATATGGGGGAAGCTATTAGAGGTTGTGGAAACACATCGATATAGGCGAAGCTACGAGAGGAGTGTGAAAACACAGCAATATAGTGGAAGGCATGAGATATGAGCGAAAACACAGTTAAAAAGGGGAAGCTATGAAAGATGCGCGAAAACACACCGATATAGGAGAAGGTATGAGAGGTGCGCGAAAACACAGCGATATAGGGGAAGATATGAGATGGGCGCGAAAACACAGTGATATAGAGGAAGCTATGGGAGGTGCATGAGAAAGCAGCGATATAGAGGAAACTATGGGAGGTGCGCGAAAACACAGCGAGAAAGGGGAAGCTATGAGATGTGCGCTAAAGCACAGTGATATAGGGCAAGCTATGGGAGGTGCACAGAAACACGGCGATATCAGGGAATGTATGAGAGGTGCGGGAAAACACAGCCATATAGGGGAAGTTATGAGAGATGAGCGAAATCTCAGCTAAAAAGGGGAAGCTATGGCAGGTGCGTGAAAACACATTGATCTAGGGGATGCTATGTGAGGTGCACAAAAACACAGCAATATAGGGGAACGGATGAGAAGTGAGCAAAAACACAGCGACATAGTGGAAGGTATGGGAGGTCTCATAAACACATTGATATAGGGGAAGGTATGAGTGGTGCGCGAAAAGACAGTGATATGGGGGAAGCTATGAGAAGTGCGTGAAAACACAGCGACATAGTGGAAGGTATGGGAGGTGCGCGAAAACACAATGATATGGGGAAGGAATGCAAGGTGCACGAAAACACAGTGAGAAAAGGGAAGCTATGAGAGGTGCGCGAAAACACAGCCATATAGGGGAAGGTATGAGAGGTGCATGAGAAAATGGCAATATAGGCAAAGCTATGAGAGGTGAGCGAAAATACAGCGGTATAGGGGAAGGTATGGGAGGTGCATGAAAACACAGCACTATAGGGGAAACTATGGGAGGTGTGCGAAAACACAGCGATATAGGGGAAACTATCAGAGGTGCACGAAAACACAGCAATATAGGGAAAGCTATGGGAGGTGCGCGAAAACACAGCGATCTAGGGAAAGCTAGGAGAGGTGCATGAGGACGCAGCGATATTGAGGAAACTATGGGAGGTGCGCAATGACACAGCGAGAAAGGGAAAGCTATGAAAGGTACACGAAAACACAGCCATATAGGGGAAGGTATGAGAGATGCATGAAAACACAGTGATATACGGGATGCTATGGGAGGTGCACGAAAACACAGCGACATAGGGGAAGAAATGGGAGTTGCGTGAAAACAGGGAAATATAGGGGAAGGTATGAGCGGTGCGCAAAAACACGGTGATATAGGGGAAGGTATGAGATATGAGCGACAACATAGCTAAAAGGTGGAAACTAGGAGAGGTCTGCGAGAACACGGCGATATAGGGAACACTATGGGAGGCGCATGAAAACACGGTGATTTAGGGGAATGTATGAGAGGTGTGGGAAAACACAGTGATATAGGGGCAGTTATGAGAGATGAGTGAATTCACAGCTATAAAGGGGAAGGTATGACAGGTGCATGAAAACACGATCGATATAGGGGAAGTTATGAGAGGTGCTCGAACACATGACGATATACGTGAAGGTTTGAGAGGTGTGCGAAAACAAGGTGATATAGGCAAAGCTATGAGAGGTGAGCGAAAACACAGCAATATAGGGTAAGCTATGGGAAGTGCATGAAAACACGGCGATATAGGGGAAGCTATAAGAGGGGAGTGAAAACTCAGCGATATTGGGAAAGGTATGAGAGGTGCGCAAAAACACAGCGATATAGGTGAAGCTATGGAAGGTGCGCGAAAACATAGAGAATAGAGAAAGCTATCAGAGATGCGCAAAAACTTAGCGATATATGGGAAGCTATGGGAGATGCGTGAAAAAAGAGCGATATGGGGGAGGTATGAGAGGTGTGAGCATATACATCGAAATAGGGGAAGCTATGGGTGTTGCGTGAAAGTATGAGAGGTGTTACAGTGGAAGGTATGAGAGGTGAGCGAAAACACAGCTATATAGGGGAAGGTATGCGAGGTGCACGAAAACACAGCGATATAGCGGAAGCTATGAGAGGTGCCTGAAAACACAGCGATATAGGGGTATGCATGAGAGGTGCACAAAAACACAGCGATACGGAGAAGCGATGGGAAGAGCACAAAAACACGGCGATACAGGTGTATGTATACAGGGGAATGTATGAGAGGTGAGTGAAAACACGGCGATGTAAGGGGAGCTATGCGAGCTGCGCAAAAACATGGCGATATAGCTGAAGCTATAAGAGGTGCGCAAAAAGACAGCAATGTAAGGGAAGGTATTGGAGGTGAGCAAAAACACAGCAATATAGGGGAAGGTATGCAAGGGCCATGAAAACACAGTGATATAGCGGAAGCTATGAGAGGTGCCCGAAAACACAGCGAAATAGGGGAAGGTATGAGAGGTGCATGAAAACACAGCGATACGGGGAAGCGATGGGAAGTGCGCGAAAACACGGTGATATAGGGGAGGGTATGAGAGGTGTGAGAAAACACAGCGATATAGGGGAAGCTATGGGAGATGCATGAAAACGGTGATATAGGAGAAGGTATGAGAGTTGCAAGAAAACACAGCGATGTAGGGGAAGCTATGCGAGCTGCGCGAAAACAGAGTGATATAGGAGAAGGTATGAGAAGTGCGTGAAAACACAGCAATGTAGGGGAAGCTATGCGAGCTGCGCAAAAACATGGCAATATAGCTGAAGCAATGAGAGGTGAGCAAAAACACAGCGATATAGGGGAAGCTATGGGAAGTGCACCAAACACAGCGATATTGGGGAAGCTATTGGAGGTGCGCCAAACACAGCGATATTGGGGAAGCTATCGGAGGTGCGCGAAAACACAACGATATAGGGGAAGCTATGAGAGGTGCACGAAAACACAGTGATACGGGGAAGCAATGGGAAGTGCGCAAAAATACGGCGATATAGGGGAAGGTATGAGAGGTGTGAGAAAACACAGCGATATTGGGGAAGCTATGGGAGATGCGTGAAAATGGCGATATAGGAGAAGGTATGAGAGGTGCACGAAAACACAGCGATGTAGGGGAAGCTATGCGAGCTGCGCAAAAACATGGCGGTATAGCTGAAGCTATGAGAGGTGTGCGAAAAGGCAGCAATACAGGGGAAGGTTTGAGGGTTTCGCGAAAAGACAGCAAAAAAAAAGACAGAAAAGAAAGCTATGGGAGAAGCGCAAAAACACAACAATATAGGGGAAGCTATGGGAGGTGCAGGAAAATACGCCGATATAGAAAACATAGAAAACATAGAAAATAGGTGCAGAAGTAGACTATTCGGCCCTTCGAGCCTGCACCACCATTCAGTATGATCATGTCTGATCATCCAACTCAGAACCCGGTACCAGCCTTCCCTCCATACCCTCTGATCCCTTAGGCACAAGGGCCATATCCAACTCGCTCTTAAATATAGCGAATTGTTTCCTGTGGCAGAGAATTCCACAGATTCACCACTCCCTGTGTGAAGAAGTTTTTCCTAATCTCGGTCCTAAAAGGCCTCCCCTTTATCCTCAAACTGTGACCCCTCGTACTGGACTTCCCCAACATCAGGAACAATCTTCCTGCATCTAGCCTGTCCAATCCCTTTAGGATTTTATATGTTTCAATCAGATCACCCCTCAATCTTCTAAATTCCAACGAGTATAAGCCTAGTTCATCCAGTCTTTCATCATATGAAAGTCCTGCCATCCCAGGAATCAATCTGGTGAACCTTCTTTGTACTCCCTCTATGGCAAGGATGTCTTTCCTCAGATTAGGGGACCAAAACTGCACACAATACTCCAGGTGTGGTCTCACCAAGGATTTATACAACCGCAGTAGTACCTCCCTGCCCCTGTACTCGAATCCTCTCGCTATAAATGCCAGCATACCGTTCGCCTTTTTCACCGCCTGCTATACCTGCATGCGCACTTTCAATGACTGGTGTATAATGGCACCCAGGTCTCGTTGCACCTCCCCTTTTCCTAATCGGCCACCAGTCAGATAATAATCTGTTTTCCTGTTTTTGCCACCAAAGTGGATAACTTCATATTTATCCACATTAAATTGCATCTGCCATGAATTTCCCCGCTCACCTAACCTATCCAAGTCACCCTGCATCCTCTAAGCATCCTCCTCACAGCTAACACTGCTGCCCAGCTTCGTGTCATCCGCAAACTTGGAGATGCTGCATTTAATTCCGTCATCCAAGTCATTAATATATATTGTAAACAACTGGGGTCCCAGCACTGAGCCTTGTGATACCCCACTTGTCACTGCCTGCCATTCTGAAAAGGTCCCGTTTATTCCACTCTTTGCTTCCTGTCTGCCAACCAATTCTCTATCCACATCAATACCTTACCCCCAATACCATGTGCTTTAAGTTTGCACACTAATCTCCTGTGTGGGATCTTGTCAAAAGCCTTTTGAAACTCCAAATATGCCACATCCACTGGTTCTCCCCTGTCCACTCTACTAGTTACATCCTCAAAAAATAGGGTAAGATGAGCGAAAACACAGATAAAAAGGGGAAGGTATGAGAGGTGCATGAAACTGGGCGATATAGGGAAAGCTATGAGAGGGGAGCAATATAGGGGAAGGTATGAGAAGTGCACGAAAACACAGCGCTATAGGGGGAGCTATGGGAGGTGCGCGAAAACATAGCAATATAGGGAAAGCTATGAGAGATGTGCGAAAACACAGTGATACAGGAGAAGCTCTGGGAGTTGCATGAAAACGCAGCGATATAGTGGAAAATATGGGAGGTGAGCAAAAACAGAATGATGTAGTGGAAGGTATGTGAGGTGCGCAAAAACACAGCGATATATGGGAAGCTATGGGAGATGCACGAAAACAGAGCAATATAGGGGAAGGTATGAGAGGTGTGAGAAAACACAGCAATATAGGGGAAGCTATGGGAGGTGCGTGAAAACGGCGATATAGGAGAAGGTATAAGAGGTGCGCGAAAACATGGCGATGTAGAGGAAGGTATCAGAGGTGAGCGAAAACATGGCGATGTAGGGGAATGTATGAGAGGTGCACGAAAACCCGGCGATATAGCGGAAGGTATGAGAGGTGAGAGAAAACGCAGCTCTATAGGGGAAGGTATGAGAGTTGCGTAAAAACACGGCGATATAGTGGCAGCTATGAGAGGTGAGCAAAAACACAGCAATATAGGGGAAGGTATGAGAGGTGCACGGAAACACGGCGATATCAGGGAATCCATGGGAGGTGCGCGAAAACACAGTGATATAGGAGAAGCTACAGGAGGTGCGCAAAAACACGGTGATATAGGGGAAGCTATGAGAGGTGCGCGAAAACACGGCGATGTAGGGGAATAAATGAGAGGTCCGTGAAAACGCGGCGATATACGGGAAAGTATTGGAGGTGTGCGAAATCACAGCAATATAGGGAAAGGGATGAGAGGTGGCGAAAACACAGCGATATACAGGAAGTTATGGGAGGTGCGCGAAAACACGGCGATATACGTGAAGGTATGAGGGGTGCGCGAAAACACGGCGATATAGGGGAAGCTATGGTAGGTACGTGAAAACACAGTGATATATATTGGAAGATATGGGAGGTGTGCGAAAACACGGCGATATAGGGGAAGGTATGGGAAGTGCGCGAAAACACGGCGATATAGGGGAAGGTATGAGAGGTGCGCGAAAACACGGCGATACAGCGGAAGTTATGAGAGGTGCGTGAAAACACAACGATATAGGGGAAGTTATGAGAGGTGTGCGAATATACAGCGATATAGGGGAAGGTCTGAGAGGTGCGCGAAAACACGGCGATACAGTGGAAGTTATGAGAGGTGCGTGAAAACACAACGATATAGGGGAAGGTATGAGAGGTGCGCGAAAACACAGCGATGTAGGGGAAGCTATGGGAGGTGCCCGAAAACACAGCGATATAGGGGACGGTATGAGATGTGCATGAAATCACTGCGATATAGGGGAAGCTATGAGAGGTGCGCGAAAACACGGCGATACAGCGGAAGTTATGAGAGGTGCGCGAAAACACGGCGATACAGTGGAAGTTATGAGAGGTGCGTGAAAACACAACGATATAGGGGAAAGTATGAGAGGTGCGCGAAAACACAGCAATGTAGGGGAAGGTGTGAGAGGTGCCTCGCCTCTCGCCTCCAGCATCTTGCCATACTTCGCCTCTCGTTTCCCGGCCGCTTCGGATTTTGTGTTTAAGTTTGCTCCAGTCTCGAGATTTACCTGTGGAACTCAATCTCTCCGTGTCAAGGTAAATTTTCCAATTTACAATTCAGTTCCGATGGTGACGGCTGAAAATCAGTCTCTCCGTGTCAAGTATTCTAAGTTTTACTTCAGCACCGAGGTTTCCTGTGTAATTCCGTCTCTCCGTGCCAAGAGAAGTTTTGCCTGCTGCTTTCCTTTCTACACTCCGTGTCAGGATAGTTCTGCCTACCTTCTGCTTCCTTGAACAACTTCCTGTTTACCGTTAACGCTCTCACCCTCCTCTACTTCCTACCTTAATCTCCGGGCCTCGTTCCTTGCAACACAACGACTTAATCTGCGCGCATCTCCAAATCCACATGAGCCACCAGAATCCGTGTGCACTCCTGCACTTTATGACAAACCTCTAAAGCTACTTAATCCCCAAATCAATGCGCACCCTCATGTGCGAGAACGCAGCCCTAAATCAGTGTGCACCCGCAAATCATGTTCACCCCCAAAACTCCATGCGCACCCATATTCACAGTCACTTCACTAATTCTGCGTTTTCCGCAATTTGGTGCGCACCCCAACCCCGCTGACACGGCCGCAGGCATAACAGATTTTTTCAGAGCAATAATCATTTCAAACCGTTCAGAAAATTGTTGTCTCGGGAAGAAAAATAATCATTGTAAATTCTTTGCAAATCTTGGTGTAACTTCAAATTCGTATTGAATCCAAACGCACATGTGATTATCTTCGAGCAAAAACCGTGTCAAACAGTTCAGAAAATGGCTGCCTCGACATTAAAAAACGCAGCGTGAGGATGCGCACTGATTTGGGGATTGAGGAGCTTCAGAGGTTTGTCATAAAATGCAGGGGTACACATGGTTTCTGGTGGCTCATGTGGATTATTGAGTTGCGCGCAGATTTAGTCGTTGTGTTGCAAGGAACGAGGTCCGGAGATTAAGTTAGGAAGTACACGAGGGTGTGAGCGTTAACGGCAAACAGGAAGGTGTTCGTATGCAAATTTTGAGTAGCAACCTCCAATTTAAAAACACAATACGAACAGATCTGAAAAACATAAAATGCCTATAATCCCTACTAATGAAACAAATTTGAGATTCGTCACTATTGAAAATCCACAGACACACCCAAATCCGGGAACTCCATCAAGCCCTCTCACACCCACATTAGAGTATGCCAAAGAAACAATCATTTCAAAACCTTCAAAATATATCTGTCTGCACAAGTTTAAAGTGGCGAGGCGAAGTATGGCTAGAGGCGAGAGGCTAGTGGCGAGTATTGGCTAAAGGCTAGAGGCTAAAGGCCAGAGGCGAGGCTTGCCTAGAGGCTAGAGGCTAGGGTCGAGGCTTGGCTAGCTAGAAGTGAGGTTTGGCTAGAGGCTAGAGGCAACAGTCGAGTCTTGGCTGGAGGCTAGAGGCTAGAGGCGAGGCACCTCTCATACTTTCCTCTACATCGCCGTGAATTCGTGCACCTCTCATACCTTCCACTATATCGCTGTGTTTTCGCGCACCTCTCATACCTTCCCCAATATCACTGTGTTTTCATGCACATCCCATGGCTTCCTCTACATCGCTGTGTTTTTGCGCACCTCACATTCCTTCCCCTATATCGCTATGTTTTCGGTCACCTCCCATAGCTTACCCTGTATAGCTGTGTTTTCAAGCACGTCTGATAGCTTTCCGGATATCGCTGTGTTTTCGTTCACCTCTCATAGATTTGCCTATATCGCCGTGTTTTCCCGCAGCTCTCATAACTTCCACTATATCACTGTGATTTTGCGCCCCTCCCATAGCTTCCCCTATATTCTGTGTTTTCACTCACCTCCCATAGCTTCCCCTATATTGCTGTGTTTTTGCACACATCTCATAACTTCTGCTGTATCAATGTGTTTTCGCACACTTCTCATTGCTTCCCCTATATCACTGTATTTTCGTGCACGTCTCATATCTTCCCCTATAGAGCTGCGTTTTTTCTCACCTCTCATAACTTAACCTATATCGCCGTGTTTTCACGCACTTCTCATACATTTCCCTACATCGCCATGTTTTCGCGCACCGCTCATACCTTCCTCTATATCGGTGTGTTTTCGCGCACCTCGCATAGGCTCCCCTATATCGCTGTTTTCTCGGGCAGCTCTCATAGCTTCCCCTATATTGCGATATTTTCGTGCACCTCTCATAGCCTCCCCTACATCGCAGTGTTTTCAGGAACCTCTCATAGCTTCCCTAATATCGCCGTGTTGTCACGCACCTCACGTAGCTTCCCCTACATCGCAGTGTTTTTGCGCACATCTAATACATTCTCCTATATCGCCGTGTGTTCACGCAACTCCTATAGATTCCCCTATATCGCTGTTTCCTCGCACGTCTCATACCTTCCCCTACATCGCCGTATTTTCGCGCACCTCTCATACCTTCCCCTATATAGCTATGTTTTCTCTCACTTCTCATAACTTCCCCTATATTGCAGTGTTTTTGCGTGCCTCTAATACATTCTCCTACATCGCCGTGTTTTCACGCACCTCTCATACCTTCAACAATATCGCTGAGTTTTCGCGCATGTCCCATACCTTCCCATATATTTCTGTTTTCGCGCACCTCCCATAGCTTCCCTAATATTGCTGTGTTTTTGCGCACATCTCATACTTCTGCTGTATCGATGCGTTTTCGCACACGTCTCATTGCTTCCCCTATATCGCTGTTTTCGCGCACATCTCAGAGCTTCCCCTGTATTGCTGTGTTTTCACGCATATCCCATAGCTTCCCCTCTATCGCTGTGTTTTCGCTTCCCTCTCATACCTTCACATAAATCGTTGTGTTTTCTCGCACCGCTCATGCCTTCCCCTATATCACTCTGTTTTCCTGCACCTCCCATAGCCTCCCATATATCGACGTGTTTTCATACATCTCTCATTCCTTCATGTATATCGATGTGTTTTCGCGCACCTCTCATACCTTCCCCTATATCACTGTGTTTTTGCTCACCTCTCAGAGCTTGCCCTATATCGCTCTGTTTTCGTGCACTTCTCATACATTCCCTTATATCACTGTGTTTTTGCTCACCTCTCATAGCTGCCACTATATTGCCATGTTTTCGCACAGCTCTCATAACTTCCCCTATATCGCCGTGTTTTCGCGTACCTCTCATACATTCCCCTCCATCGCTGTCTTTTTGCGCACCTCTCATAGCTTCCCATATGTTGTGATATTTTCACGCACCTCTCAGAGCTTCCCCAAAATCGCTGTGCTTTCGCTCACCTCTCATATCTTCTCCTAGATCGCCGTGTTTTCATGCACCTCCCATAGCTTCCACTATATCACTGTGTTTTCGCACACATCCCATAACTTCCCTTATATTGCTGTGTTTTCGCTCACCTCTCATACATTCCCCTACATGACCGTGCTTTTGCGCACCTTTCATACCTTCCCCTATATCGCGGTGTTATCGCGCACCTCTCATACCTTCCCCTGTATCGCTGTGTTTTCGCGCACCTCTGATACATTCTCCTACATCGCTGTGTTTTCGCACACGTCCCATACCTTCCTCTATATTGCTGTGCTTTTGCGCACATCTCATACCTTCTGCTGTATCGATGTGTTTCGCACACCTCTCATTGCTTCCCCTATATCACTGTAGTTTCGTGCATGTCTGAGCTTCCCCAATATTGCTGTATTTTCGCTTCCCTCTCATACCTTCACATAAATCACTGTGATTTTGCGCACCTCTCATAGCTTCCCCTATAGCGCTGTGTTTTCGCGCACCTCTCATAGCTTTCCCAAAATCTCTGTGTTTTCAAGCACCTCTCGTAGCTTCCCCATATCGATGTGTTTTCGCGCACCTCTCATAGCTTTCCCAAAATCTCTGTGTTCTCGTGCACCTCTCATACATTCCACTATATTGCTGTGTTTTGGTGCACCTCTCATAGCTTCCCCATATCAATGTGTTTTCGCGCACTTCTCATAGCTTCCCCTACATCGCTGTGTTTTTGCACACCTGTCATACCTTCTCCTATATCACTATGTTCTCACGCACCTCGCACGCTTCCCCCATATCGCTGTGTTTTCTCGTACCTCTCATGCCTTCTCTTATATCGTCCTGGTTTTGTGCACCTCCAATAGCTCCCCCTATATCGCTGTGTTTTCGCTCACCTCTTAGAGCTTCCCCTATATTGCTGTGTTTTTGCGCACCTCTGACACATTCTCCCACATCGCCGTGTTTTTGCGCACCTCTCATACCTTCAACGATATCGCTGTGTTTTCGCGCATGTCCCATACCTTCCCATATATTGCTGTGTTTTCGCACACCTCCCATAGCTTCCCGTATATTGCTGTGTTTCTGCGCACATCTCATACCTTCTGCTGCATCGATGTGTTTTCGGACACCTCTCATTGCTTCCCCTATCTTGCTGTGTTTTCGCGCACCTCCCGCAGCTTCCCCTCTATCGCTGAGTTTTCGCTTCCCTCTCATAGCTTCACATAAATCATTGTGTTTTCGTGCACCTCCCATAGCTTCCCCTATATCGCCGTGTTTTCGCGCACCTCTCATAGCTTTCCCAAAATCTCTGTGTTTTCGCGCACCTCTCATACATTCCACTAAATTGCTGTGTTTTGCCGCTCCTCTCGTAGCTTCCCCTGTATCGTCATGTTTTCACGCATAGAAAACATAGGAAATAGGTGCAGGAGTAGGCCATTCGGCCCTTCGAGCCTGCACCGCCATTTATTATGATCAGGCTGATCATCCAACTCAGAACTCCGCCCCAGCCTTCCCTCCATACCTCCTGACCCCCGTAGCCACAAGGGCCATATCTAACTCCCCCTTAAATATAGCCAATGAACTGGCCTCAACTGTTTCCTGTGGCAGAGAATTCCACAGATTCACCACTCTCTGTGTGAAGAAGTTTTTCCTAATCTCAGTCCTAAAAGGCTTCCCCTCTATCCTCAAACTGTGGCCCCTCGTTCTGGACTTTCCCAACATCGGGAACAATCTTTCTGCATCTAGCCTGTCCAATCCCTTTAAGATCTTATACGTTTCAATCAGATCCCCCCTCAATCTTCTAAATTCCAACGAGTACAAGCCCAGTTCATCCAGTCTTTCTTCATATGAAAGTCCTGCCATCCCAGGAATCAATCTGGTGAACCTTCTTTGTACTCCCTCTATGGCAAGGATGTCTTTCCTCAGATTAGGGGACCAAAACTGCACACAATACTCCAGGTGTGGTCTCACCAAGGCCTTGTACAACTGCAGTAGTACCTCCCTGCTCCTGTACTTGAATCCTCTCGCTATAAATGCCAGCATACCATTCGCCTTTTTCACCGCCTGCTGTACCTGCATGTCCCAGAGCTTCCCATATATCGCTGTGTTTTCATCGGCCTCTCGTACCTTCCCCTATTTCGCTGTGTTTTCGCGCACCTCGCATTGCTTCAACTACATGGATGTGTTTTCGCGCACCTCTCATAACTTCCCCTATATCGCTGAGTTAACACGCACTTCTTATAGATTCCCCTATATCACTGTGTTTTCACGCGCCTCTCATAGCTTCCCCTATATCGCTGTGTTTTCACGCACCTCCCATAGCTTCCTATATATCGCTGTGTTTTTGCTCACCTCTCACAGCTTTGCCTATATCGCAGTATTCTCGCGGACATCTCATACCTTCCCCTTTTTAGCTGAGTTTTCGCTCATCTCTCATACCTTCTTCTATACCGCCGTGTTTTCGCGCACCTCTCATTCCTTTCCCTATATCACTGTGTTTTCGCACACCTGCAATAAATACCCCGATATCGCTGTGTTTTCGGACACCTCTCATAGATTTCCCTATATAACCGTGTTTTCGTGCAACTCTCATACATTCCCCATCACCATGTTTTTGCGCACCTCTCATAACTTCCCCTATGTCACTGTGTTGTCGTGCACCTCCCATTGCTTCCCCTACATCGTTGTGTTTTCGCGCACCTCTCATATCTTCAAGTATATCGATGTGTTTTCACGCACCTATTGTAGCTTCCCCAATGTCGATGTGTTTTCGCGCACCTCTCATAACTTCCACTATATCACTGTGTTTTCGCGCACCTCTCGTAGCTTCCTGTATATCGATGTGTTTTCATGCGCATCCCATAGCTTCCCCTACATTGTTGTGTTTTCACACACCTCCCATAGCTTCCCCTATATAGCTGTGTTTTCGCGCACGTCTCAGAGCTTCCCCTATGTTGCTGTGTTTTCGCGCACCTCCCCTAGCTTCCCCTATATCGTTGTGATTTTGCATACCTGTCAAACCTTCCCCTATATCACTGTGTTTTCATGCACCTTGCATACTGTCCCCTATATCGCTGCATTTTCACGCACCTCCAATAGCTTCCCCTATATCGCTGTGTTTGGCACACCTCCCAGACTTTCCCCTATATCGCTGTGCTTTTGCTCACCTCTCATAGCTTTGCCTATATCGCAGTGTTGGCACACACATCTCATACCTTCCCCTTTTAAGCTGAGTTTTTGCTCATCTCTCATACCTTCTCCTACATCACCGTGTTTTACCCCACCTCTCATTGCCTTCCCTATATCGACGTGTTTTCACACGCCTCTAATTCCTTCATGTATATCGCCGTATTTCCGCGCACCTCCCATTGCTTCCCCTATAACACTGTTTTCGCGCAGCTCTCATATCTTCCCCTATATTGCTGTGTTTTCGTGCACCTCCCATAGCTTCCCCATATTGCTGTTTTCGCGCACCTCTCATATATTCCCCTATAGCGCCGTTTTTTTGAACACCTCTCATACATTCCCCTATAGCTCTGTGTTTTCGTACACCTCCCATACCTTCCCCTTATCGCTGTGTTTGGCGCACCTCCCATACTTTCCCCTATATCGCTGTGTTTTCACACACCTCTCATAGCTTCCCCTATATCGCTGTGTTTTCGCGCACCTCCAATAGCTTCCTCTATATCGCTGCGTTTGGCGCACCTCCCATACTTTCCCCTAAATTGCTGTGTTTTTGCTCACCTCTCATAGCTTTGCCTATATTGCAGTGTTGTCGCGCACATCTCATACCTTCCCCTTTTTAGCTGAGTTTTCGCTCATCTCTCATACCTTCTCCTACATCACCATGTTTTCGCCCACCTCTCATCGCTTTCCCTGTATCGACCAGTTTCACACACCTCTCATTCCTTCACGTATATCGCCGTATTTTTGTGCACCTCCCATTGCTTCTCCTATATCACTGTGTTTTCGCGCAACTCTCATACCTTCCCGTATATTGCTGTGTTTTCGCGCACCTCTCATAGTTTCCCCTATGTCACCATGTTTTCGTGCACCTCTCATAGCTTCCCCTATATCTCTGTGCTTTCGCGCACCTCTCATATCTTCTCCAATATCGCCGTGTTTTCATGAACCTCCCGTAGCTTCCACGATATTGCTGTGTTTTCACGCACATCCCATAACTTTTCTTATATTGCTGTGTTTTCGGTCATCTCTCATACCTTACCCTACATCACCGTGTTTTTGCGCACCTCTCATACCTTCCCCTATATCGCTATATTTTCGCACACCTGCCATAAATAACCCTATATCGCTGTGTTTTCGGAAACCTCCCATAGATTTCCCTATATCGCCGTGTTTTTGCGCACCTCTCATATATTCCCCTATAGCGCTGTGTTTACACGCACCTCTCATAGCTTTCCCGAAATCTCTGTGATTTCGCCACCTCTCAAACATTCCACTATATCGCTATGTTTTCGCGCACCTCTCGTAGGTTCCCCATATCGATGTGTTTTCGCGCACCTCTCATATCTTCTCCTATAACGACGTGTTTTCATGCACCTCCCATAGCTTCCACTATATCGCTGTGTTTTCGCGCACGTCTAATAACTTCCCTTATGTTGCTGTGTTTTCGCTCAGCTCTCATCTTTGCCCCTACATCACCGTGTTTTTGCGCACCTCTCATAGCTTCCCCTATATCGCGGTGTTATCGCGCACCTCTTATACCTTCCCCTGTATCGCTGTGTTTTCGCCTCCCTCTCATACCTTCCCCTAAATCACTGTATTTTCGCGCACCTCCCATAGCTTCCCCTACATCACTGTGTTTTCACGCACCTCTCATAGCTTTCCCAAAATCTCTGTGTTTTCGCCACCTCTCATACATTCTACTATATCGCTGTGTTTTTGCGCACCTCTTGTAGGTTCCCCATATCGATGTGTTTTCGTGCACCTCCAATACCTTCCCAATATCGCTGTGTTTGGCGCACCTCCCATAGCTTCCCCTATATCGCTGTGTTTTTGCTCACCTCTCATAGCTTTGCCTATATCACAGTATTCTCACACACATCTCATACCTTCCCCTTTTTAGCTGAGTTTTCACTCATCTCTCATACCTTCTTCTATACCGCCGTGTATTCACGCACCTCTCATTCCTTCCCCTATATCACTGTGTTTTCACACACCTGCAATAAATACCCCGATATCGCTGTGTATCCGAACACCTCTCATAGATCTCCCTAAATAACCGTGTTTTCGCGCACCTCTCATACATTCCCCATCACCGTGTTTTTGCGCACCTCTCGTAACTTCCCCTATGTCGCTGTGTTTTCGCGCACCTCCCATTGCTTCCCCTACATTGTTGTGTTTTTGCGCACCTCTCATGCCTTCAAGAATATCGATGTGTTTTCACGCACCTATCGTAGCTTCCCCAATATCGATGTGTTTTCACGCACCTCTCATAACTTCCACTATATCACCGTGTTTTCGCGCACCTCTTGTAGCTTCCCGTATATCGATGTGTTTTCATGCACATCCCATAGCTTCCCCTACATTGCTGTGTTTTTGTGCACCTCGCATACCTTCCCGTATATCGCTGTTTTTTCACGCACCTCCCATAGTTTTCCATGTATTCCTGTGTTTCCGCACACATCTCATACCTTCTGCTGTAATGCTGTTTTCGCACACCTCCCATAGCTTCCCCTATATAGCTGTGTTTTCGTGCACGTCTCAGAGCTTCCCCTATATTGCTGTGTTTTCACGCACCTCCCATTGCTTCCCCTATATCACTGTTTTCGCGCAGCTCTCATACATTCCCCTATATTGCTGTGTTTTCGTGCACCTCCCATAGCTTCCCCATATCGCTGTGTTTTCGCACACCTCTCATATATTCCCCTATAGGTCTGTGTTTTTGCGCACCTCCTATACCTTCCCCTTATCGCTGAGATTTTGCACACCTCCCATAGCTTCCCCTATATCGCTGTGTTTACGTGCACCTCCAATAGTTTCCCCTATATCGCTGTGTTTGGCGCACCTCCCATACTTTCCCCTATATCGCTGTGTTTTTGCTCACCTCTCATAGCTTTGCCTATATCGCAGTGTTGTCGTGCACATCTCATACCTTCCTCTTTTTAGCTGAGTTTTCGCTCATCTCTCATACCTTCTTCTACATCACCATGTTTTCACCCACCTCTCATCGCTTTCCCTGTATCGACCAGTTTCACACACCTCTCATTCCTTCACGTATATCGCCGTATTTTTGCGCACCTCCCATTGCTTCTCCTATATCACTGTGATTTCGCGCACCTCTCATAGTTTCCCCTATATCACCATGTTTTCGTGCACCTCTCATATCTTCTCCTATATCGCCGTGATTTCATGAACCTCCCATAGCTTCCACGATAATGCTGTGTTTTCGCACACATCCCATAACTTTTCTTATATTGCTGTGTTTTCGCTCACCTCTCATACATTACCCTACATCACCGTGTTTTTGCGCACCTCTCATACCTTCCCCTATATCGCTGTGTTTTCGCGCACCTGCCATAAATAACCCTATATCACTGTGTTTTCGGACACCTCCCATATATTTCTTTATATCGCCATGTTTTTGCGCACCTCTCATATATTCCCCTATAGCGTTGTGTTTACACTGCCTCTCATAACTTTCCCAAATTCTCTGTGATTTCGCCACCTCTCATACGTTCCACTAAATCGCTGTGTTTTCGCGCACTTCTCATATGTTCTCCTGTATCGACATGTTTTCATACACCTCCCATAGCTTCCACTATATCGCTGTGTATTCGCGCACGCCTAATAACTTCCCTTATGTTGCTGTGTTTTCGCTCACCACTCAAACATTCCCCTACATCACCGTGTTTTTGCGCACCTCTCATAGCTTCCCCTATATCGCGGTGTTATCGCGCACCTCTTATACCTTCCCCTATATCTCTGTGTTTTTGCCTCCCTCTCTAAATCGCTGTATTTTCGCGCACCTCCCATAACTTCCCCTTATCGCTGAGTTTTTGCACATCTCCCATAGCTTCCCCTATATCACTGTGTTTTCACGCAACTCTCATAGTTTCCCCTATATCGCTGTGTTTTCACGCACCTCCCATAGCTTCCCATATATCGCTGTGTTTTTGCTCACCTCTCATAGCTTTGCCTATATCGCAGTATTCTCGCGCACATCTCATACCTTCCCGTTTTTAGCTAAGTTTTCGCTCATCTCTCATACCTTCTTCTATACCGCCGTGTTTTCGCACACCTCTCATTCCTTCCCCTATATCACTGTGTTTTCACACACTTGCAATAAATACCCCTATATCGCTGTGTTTTCGGACACCTCTCATAGATTTCCCTATATAACCGTATTTTCGCGCACCTCTCATACATTTCTCATCACCATGCTTTTTCGCACTTCTCATAACTTCCCCTATGTCGCTGTGTTTTCGCGCACCTCCCATTGCTTCCCCTACATCGTTGTGTTTTCGCGCACCTCTCATACTTTCAAGTATATCGATGTGTTTTCACGCACCTATCATAGCTTCCCCAATATCGATGTGTTTTCGCGCACCTCTCATAACATACACTATATCACTGTGTTTTCGCGCACCTCTCGTAGCTTCCCGTATATCGATGTGTTTTCATGCACATCCCATAGCTTCCCCTACATTGCTGTGTTTTTGTGCACCTCGCATACCTTCCTGTATATCGCTGATTTTTCACGCACCTCCCATAGTTTTCCATGTATTCCTGTATTTTCGCACACATCTCATACCTTCTGCTGTATTGCTGTGTTTTCGCACACCTCCCATAGCTTCCCCTATATAGCTGTGTTTTCGCGCACGTCTCAGAGCTTCCCCTATATTGCTGTGTTTTCGCGCACCTCCCCTAGCTTCCCCTATATCGTTGTGATTTTGCGTACCTGTCAAACCTTCCCCTATATCACTGTGTTTTCACGCACCTTGCATACCGTCCCCTATATCGCTGTGTTTTCGCGCACCTCCAATAGCTTCCCCTATATCGCTGTGTTTGGCACACCTCCCATACTTTCCCCTATATTGCTGTGTTTTTGCTCACCTCTCATATCTTTGCCTATATCGCAGTGTTGGCACGCACATCTCATACCTTCCCCTTTTTAGCTGAGTTTTCGCTCATCTCTCATACCTTCTCCAACACCACCGTGCTTTTGCCCACCTCTCTTGCCTTCCCTATATCGACGTGTTTTCACACGCCTCTAATTCCTTCACGTATATCGTCATAGTTTCGCGCACCTCCCATTGCTTCCCCTATATCACTGTGTTCGCGCAGCTCTCATATCTTCCCCTATATTGCTGTGTTTTCGTGCACCTCCCATAGCTTCCCCATATCGCTGTGTTTTCGCGCACCTCTCATATATTCCCCTATAGTGCCGTTTTTCGAACACCTCTCATACATTCCCCTATAGCTTTGTGTTTTCGCACACCTCCCATACCTTCCCCTTATCGCTGAGATTTTGCACACCTCCCATAGCTTCCCTTATATCGCTGTGTTTTCACACACCTCTCATAGCTTCCCCTATATCGCTGTGTTTTCGCGCACCTCCAATAGCTTCCCCTATATCACTGCGTTTGGCGCACCTCCCATACTTTCCCCTAAATTGCTGTGCTTTTGCTCACCTCTCATAGCTTTGCCTATATCGCAGTGTTGTCGCGCACATCTCATACCTTCCCCTTTTTAGCTGAGTTTTCGCTCATCTCTCATACCTTCTCCTACATCACCATGTTTTCGCCCAACTCTCATCGCTTTCCCTGTATCGACCAGTTTCACACACCTCTCATTCCTTCACGTATATCGCCGTATTTTTGCGCACCTCCCATTGCTTCTCCTATATCACTGTGTTTTCGCGCAACTCTCATACCTTCCCGTATATTGCTGTGTTTTTGCGCACCTCTCATAGTTTCCCCTATATCACCATGTTTTCGCGCACCTCACATAGCTTCCCGTATATCTCTGTGCTTTCGCGCACCTTTCTTATCTTCTCCTATATCGCCGTGATTTCATGAACCTCCCATAGCTTCCACGATATTGCTGTGTTTTCACGCACATCCCATAACTTTTCTTATATCGCTGTGTTTTCGCTCACCTCTCAAACATTCCCCTACATCACCATGTTTTTGCGCACCTCTCATACCTTCCCCTGTATCGCTGTGTTTTCGTGCACGTCTAATAACTTCCCTTATATTGCTGTGTTTTCGCTCACCTCTCATACATTCCCCTACATCACCGTGTAGTTGCGCACTGCTCATACCTTCCGCTATATCGCTGTGTTTTCACGCACCTGCCATAAATACCCCTACATCGCTGTGTTTATGGACACCTCCCATAGATTTCCCTATATCACCGTGTTTTTTCGCACCTCTATAGCGCTGTGTTTACATGCACTTCTCATAGCTTTCCCAAAATCTCTGAGTTTTCTCCACCTCTCATACATTCCACTATATTGCTGTTTTCGTGCACCTCTCCTAGCTTCCCCATATCGAGTGCGTTTCCGCGCACTTCTCATACCTACCCCTATATCGATGTGTTATCGCGCACATCTAATAACTTCCCTTATATTGCTGTGTTTTCGCTGACCTCTCATCGCTTCCCCTATATCAACGTGTTTTTACACACCTCTCATTCTTTGACGTATATCACCGTGTTTTCGCGCACCTCCCATAGCTTCCCCTATATCACTGTGTTTTCGTGCAGATCTCTTACCATCCCCTATATCGCCTTGTTTTCATACACCTGGCATAGCCTCCCCTACATCGCTGTGTATTCGCGCACCTCTCATACATTCTCCTATATCGCCGTGTTTTCAGGCACCTCCCATAGCTTCCCCTATATCACTGTGTTTTCTCGCACCTTTCATGCCTTCCCCTATATCGCTCTGTTTTTGTGCACCTCCCATAGCTTCCCATATATTGCTGTGTTTTCGCGCACCTCTCATAGATTTCTCTATATCTCTGTGTTTTCGCATACCACTCATATCTTCTCCTATATCGCTGTGATTTCATGCACCTCCCATAGCTTCCACTATATTGCTGTGTTTTCGCGCACGTCCCATAACTTCCCTTATATTGCTGTGTTTTCGGACACCTCCCATAGATTTCCCTATATCGCTGTGTTTTTGCGCAGCTCTCATATAGTCCCCTATAGTGCTGTGTTTACATGCACCTCTCATAGCTTTCCCAAAATCTCTGTGATTTCGCCACCTCTCATACATTCCACTATATCGCTGTGTTTTCGTGCACCTCTCGTAGCTTCCCCATATCGAGGAGTTTTCGCGCAACTCTCATATCTTCTCCTATATTGACATGTTTTCATGCACCTCCCATAGCTTCCACTAAATCGCTGTGTTTACGCGCACGTCTAAAAACTTCCCTTATATTGCTGTTTTCGCTCACCTCTCATACATTCCCCTACATCACCGTGTTTTTGCGCACCTCTCATACCTTCCCCTATATCGCTGTGTTTTCGCCTCCCTCTCATACATTCCCCTAAATCGCTGTATTTTCGCACGCCTCCCATAACTTCCCCTTATCGCTGAGTTTTCGCACACCTCCCATAGCTTCCCCTATACGCTGTGTTTTCACGCACCTCTCATAGCTTCCCCATATCGCTGTGTTTTCGCGCACGTCTAATAACTTCCCTTATATTGCTGTGTTTTCACTCACTTCTCATACATTCCCCTACATCACCGTGTCTTTGCGCACCGCTCATACCTTCCCCTATATCGCTGTGTTTTTGCACACCTGCCATAAATACCCCTATATCGCTGTGTTTTCGGAACCTCCCATAGATTTCCCTATATCACCGTGTTTTTGCGCACCTCTCATATATTCCCCTATAGTGCTGTGTTTACACGCACCTCTCATACATTCCACTATATCGCTGTGTTTTCGCACACCTCTCGTAGCTTCCCCATATCGAGTGTGTTTCCGCGCACCTCTCATACCTTCCCCTAAATCGCTGTATTTTCGCGCACCTCTCATAACTTACCCTTATCGCTGAGTTTTTGCACACCTCTCATAGCTCCCCCTATATCGCTGTGTTTTCGCTCACCTCTCATAGCTTTGCCTATATCGCAGTGTTCTCGCGCACATCTCATACCTTCCCCTTTTTAGCTGAGTTTTCGCTCATCACTCATACCTTCTTCTATACCACCGTGTTTTCGTGCACCTCTCATCGCTTCGCCTATATAGACATATTTTCACACACCTCTCATTCCTTCCTCTATATCACTGTGTTTTTGCACACCTGCCATAAATACCCCTATATCGCTGTGTTTTCGGACACCTCTCATAGATTTCCCTATATAACCGTGTTTTCGCGCTTCTCTCATACATTCTCCATCACCGTGTTTTTGCGCACCTCTCATAACTTGCCCTATATCGCTGTGCTTTCGTGCACCTCCCATTGCTTCCCCTACATCGTTGTGTTTTCGCGCACCTCTCATACCTTCAAGTATATCGATGTGTTTTCACGCACCGATCGTAGCTTCCCCAATATTGATGTGTTTTCGCGCACCTCTCATAGCTTCCCCTATATCACTGTGTTCTCGCGCACGTCTAATAACTTCCCTTATGTTGCTGTGTTTTTGCTCACCTCTCATACATTCCCCTACATCACCGTGTTATCGCGCACCTCTCATACCTTCCCCTATATCTTTGTGTTTTCGCCTCCCTCTCATACGTTCCCCTAAATCGCTGTATTTTCGCGCACCTCTCATAACTTCCCCTTATCGCTGAGTTTTTGCACACCTCTCATAGCTTCCCCTATATCGATGTTTTTTTGCTCACCTCTCATAGCTTTGCCTATATCGCAGTATTCTCGCGCACATCTCATACCATCCCCTTTTTAGCTGAGTTTCCGCTCATCTCTCATACCTTCTTCTATACCGCTGTGTTTTCGCGCACCTCTCATCGCTTCCCCTATATAGACGTGTTTTCACACACCTCTCATTCCTTCCCCTATATCCCTATGTTTTCGGACTCCTCTCATAGATTTCCTTATATAACCATGTTTTGCGCACCTCTCATACATTCCCCTACATCACCGTGTTTTTGCGCACCTCTCATAAATTCCCCTATGTCGCTGTGTTTTCGCGCTCCTCTCATACCTTCAAGTATATCGATGTGTTTTCACGCACCTATCGTAGCTTCCCCAATATCGATGTGTTTTCGCGCACCTCTCATACATTCTACTATATCGCCGTGTTTTCGTGCACTTCTCGTAGCTTCCCCTATATCGATGTGTTTTCATGCACATCCCATAGCTTCCCCTACATTGCTGTGTTTTTGCGCACCTCGCATACCTTCCCCTATTTCGCTGTTTTTTCACGCACCTCCCATTGTTTCCCATTTATTGCTGTGTTTTCGCGCACATCTCATACCTTCTGCTGTATTGCTGTGTTTTCGCACACCTCCCATAGCTTCCCCTATATCGCTGTGTTTGGCACATCTCCCATACTTTCCCCTATATTGCTGTGTTTTTGCTCACCTCTCATATCTTTGCCTATATCGCAGTGTTGGCACGCACATCTCATACCTTCCCCTTTTTAGCTGAGTTTTCGCTCATCTCTCATACCTTCTCCAACACCACCGTGCTTTTGCCCACCTCTCTTGCCTTCCCTATATCGACGTGTTTTCACACGCCTCTAATTCCTTCACGTATATCGTCATAGTTTCGCGCACCTCCCATTGCTTCCCCTATATCACTGTGTTCGCGCAGCTCTCATATCTTCCCCTATATTGCTGTGTTTTCGTGCACCTCCCATAGCTTCCCCATATCGCTGTGTTTTCGCGCACCTCTCATATATTCCCCTATAGTGCCGTTTTTCGAACACCTCTCATACATTCCCCTATAGCTTTGTGTTTTCGCACACCTCCCATACCTTCCCCTTATCGCTGAGATTTTGCACACCTCCCATAGCTTCCCTTATATCGCTGTGTTTTCACACACCTCTCATAGCTTCCCCTATATCGCTGTGTTTTCGCGCACCTCCAATAGCTTCCCCTATATCACTGCGTTTGGCGCACCTCCCATACTTTCCCCTAAATTGCTGTGTTTTTGCTCACCTCTCATAGCTTTGCCTATATCGCAGTGTTGTCGCGCACATCTCATACCTTCCCCTTTTTAGCTGAGTTTTCGCTCATCTCTCATACCTTCTCCTACATCACCATGTTTTCGCCCAACTCTCATCGCTTTCCCTGTATCGACCAGTTTCACACACCTCTCATTCCTTCACGTATATCGCCGTATTTTTGCGCACCTCCCATTGCTTCTCCTATATCACTGTGTTTTCGCGCAACTCTCATACCTTCCCGTATATTGCTGTGTTTTTGCGCACCTCTCATAGTTTCCCCTATATCACCATGTTTTCGCGCACCTCACATAGCTTCCCGTATATCTCTGTGCTTTCGCGCACCTTTCTTATCTTCTCCTATATCGCCGTGATTTCATGAACCTCCCATAGCTTCCACGATATTGCTGTGTTTTCACGCACATCCCATAACTTTTCTTATATCGCTGTGTTTTCGCTCACCTCTCAAACATTCCCCTACATCACCATGTTTTTGCGCACCTCTCATACCTTCCCCTGTATCGCTGTGTTTTCGTGCACGTCTAATAACTTCCCTTATATTGCTGTGTTTTCGCTCACCTCTCATACATTCCCCTACATCACCGTGTAGTTGCGCACTGCTCATACCTTCCGCTATATCGCTGTGTTTTCACGCACCTGCCATAAATACCCCTACATCGCTGTGTTTATGGACACCTCCCATAGATTTCCCTATATCACCGTGTTTTTTCGCACCTCTATAGCGCTGTGTTTACATGCACTTCTCATAGCTTTCCCAAAATCTCTGAGTTTTCTCCACCTCTCATACATTCCACTATATTGCTGTTTTCGTGCACCTCTCCTAGCTTCCCCATATCGAGTGCGTTTCCGCGCACTTCTCATACCTACCCCTATATCGATGTGTTATCGCGCACATCTAATAACTTCCCTTATATTGCTGTGTTTTCGCTGACCTCTCATCGCTTCCCCTATATCAACGTGTTTTTACACACCTCTCATTCTTTGACGTATATCACCGTGTTTTCGCGCACCTCCCATAGCTTCCCCTATATCACTGTGTTTTCGTGCAGATCTCTTACCATCCCCTATATCGCCTTGTTTTCATACACCTGGCATAGCCTCCCCTACATCGCTGTGTATTCGCGCACCTCTCATACATTCTCCTATATCGCCGTGTTTTCAGGCACCTCCCATAGCTTCCCCTATATCACTGTGTTTTCTCGCACCTTTCATGCCTTCCCCTATATCGCTCTGTTTTTGTGCACCTCCCATAGCTTCCCATATATTGCTGTGTTTTCGCGCACCTCTCATAGATTTCTCTATATCTCTGTGTTTTCGCGTACCACTCATATCTTCTCCTATATCGCTGTGATTTCATGCACCTCCCATAGCTTCCACTATATTGCTGTGTTTTCGCGCACGTCCCATAACTTCCCTTATATTGCTGTGTTTTCGGACACCTCCCATAGATTTCCCTATATCGCTGTGTTTTTGCGCAGCTCTCTTATAGTCCCCTATAGTGCTGTGTTTACATGCACCTCTCATAGCTTTCCCAAAATCTCTGTGATTTCGCCACCTCTCATACATTCCACTATATCGCTGTGTTTTCGTGCACCTCTCGTAGCTTCCCCATATCGAGGAGTTTTCGCGCAACTCTCATATCTTCTCCTATATTGACATGTTTTCATGCACCTCCCATAGCTTCCACTAAATCGCTGTGTTTACGCGCACGTCTAAAAACTTCCCTTATATTGCTGTTTTCGCTCACCTCTCATACATTCCCCTACATCACCGTGTTTTTGCGCACCTCTCATACCTTCCCCTATATCGCTGTGTTTTCGCCTCCCTCTCATACATTCCCCTAAATCGCTGTATTTTCGCACGCCTCCCATAACTTCCCCTTATCGCTGAGTTTTCGCACACCTCCCATAGCTTCCCCTATACGCTGTGTTTTCACGCACCTCTCATAGCTTCCCCATATCGCTGTGTTTTCGCGCACGTCTAATAACTTCCCTTATATTGCTGTATTTTCACTCACTTCTCATACATTCCCCTACATCACCGTGTCTTTGCGCACCGCTCATACCTTCCCCTATATCGCTGTGTTTTTGCACACCTGCCATAAATACCCCTATATCGCTGTGTTTTCGGAACCTCCCATAGATTTCCCTATATCACCGTGTTTTTGCGCACCTCTCATATATTCCCCTATAGTGCTGTGTTTACACGCACCTCTCATACATTCCACTATATCGCTGTGTTTTCGCACACCTCTCGTAGCTTCCCCATATCGAGTGTGTTTCCGCGCACCTCTCATACCTTCCCCTATATCGCTGTGTTCTCGCGCACGTCTAATAACTTCCCCTATATCTTTGTGTTTTCGCCTCCCTCTCATACCTTCCCCTAAATCGCTGTATTTTCGCGCACCTCTCATAACTTACCCTTATCGCTGAGTTTTTGCACACCTCTCATAGCTCCCCCTATATCGCTGTGTTTTCGCTCACCTCTCATAGCTTTGCCTATATCGCAGTGTTCTCGCGCACATCTCATACCTTCCCCTTTTTAGCTGAGTTTTCGCTCATCACTCATACCTTCTTCTATACCACCGTGTTTTCGTGCACCTCTCATCGCTTCGCCTATATAGACATATTTTCACACACCTCTCATTCCTTCCTCTATATCACTGTGTTTTCGCACACCTGCCATAAATACCCCTATATTGCTGTGTTTTCGGACACCTCTCATAGATTTCCCTATATAACCGTGTTTTCGCGCTTCTCTCATACATTCTCCATCACCGTGTTTTTGCGCACCTCTCATAACTTGCCCTATATCGCTGTGCTTTCGTGCACCTCCCATTGCTTCCCCTACATCGTTGTGTTTTCGCGCACCTCTCATACCTTCAAGTATATCGATGTGTTTTCACGCACCGATCGTAGCTTCCCCAATATTGATGTGTTTTCGCGCACCTCTCATAGCTTCCCCTATATCACTGTGTTCTCGCGCACGTCTAATAACTTCCCTTATGTTGCTGTGTTTTTGCTCACCTCTCATACATTCCCCTACATCACCGTGTTATCGCGCACCTCTCATACCTTCCCCTATATCTTTGTGTTTTCGCCTCCCTCTCATACGTTCCCCTAAATCGCTGTATTTTCGCGCACCTCTCATAACTTCCCCTTATCGCTGAGTTTTTGCACACCTCTCATAGCTTCCCCTATATCGATGTTTTTTTGCTCACCTCTCATAGCTTTGCCTATATCGCAGTATTCTCGCGCACATCTCATACCATCCCCTTTTTAGCTGAGTTTCCGCTCATCTCTCATACCTTCTTCTATACCGCTGTGTTTTCGCGCACCTCTCATCGCTTCCCCTATATAGACGTGTTTTCACACACCTCTCATTCCTTCCCCTATATCCCTATGTTTTCGGACTCCTCTCATAGATTTCCTTATATAACCATGTTTTGCGCACCTCTCATACATTCCCCTACATCACCGTGTTTTTGCGCACCTCTCATAAATTCCCCTATGTCGCTGTGTTTTCGCGCTCCTCTCATACCTTCAAGTATATCGATGTGTTTTCACGCACCTATCGTAGCTTCCCCAATATCGATGTGTTTTCGCGCACCTCTCATACATTCTACTATATCGCCGTGTTTTCGTGCACTTCTCGTAGCTTCCCCTATATCGATGTGTTTTCATGCACATCCCATAGCTTCCCCTACATTGCTGTGTTTTTGCGCACCTCGCATACCTTCCCCTATTTCGCTGTTTTTTCACGCACCTCCCATTGTTTCCCATTTATTGCTGTGTTTTCGCGCACATCTCATACCTTCTGCTGTATTGCTGTGTTTTCGCACACCTCCCATAGCTTCCCCTATATAGCTGCGTTTTCGCACGTCTCAGAGCTTCCCCTATATTGCTGTGTTTTTGCGCACCTGCCATAGCTTCTGCTGTATCGCCGTGTTTTCGCCTCCCTCTTATACCTTCCCCTAAATAGCTGTGTTTTCGCGCACCTCCCATACATTCCTCTTATCGCTGTGTTTTTGCACACCTCCTCTAGCTTCCCTTATATCGTTGTGATTTTGCGTACCTGTCAAACCTTCCCTTATATCACTGTGTTTTCACGCACCTTGCATACCGTCCCCTATATCGTTGCGTTTTCGAGCACCTCTCATCGCTTCCCCTATATCGCTGTGTTTCTGCACACCTCCAATAGCTTCCACTATATCGTTGTGTTTGGCGCACCTCCCATACTTTCCCCTATATCGCTGTGTTTTCGCTCACCTCTCATAGCCTTGCCTATATCGCAGTGTTGGCACGTACATCTCATACCTTCCCCTTTTTAGCTGAGATTTCGCTCATCTCTCATACCTTCTCCTACATCACCATGTTTTCGCCCACCTCTCATCGCCTTCCCTGTATCGACATGTTTTCACACTCCTCTCATTCCTTCACGTATATCGCCGTATTTTCGCACACCTCCCATTGCTTCCCCTTTATCACTGTGTTTTCGTGCAGCTCTCATACCTTCCCCTACATCGTTCGGTTTTCGCGCACCTGCCATAAATTCCCCTATATTGCTGCGTTTTCGGACACCTCTCATAGATTTCCCTATATCGCCGTGTTTTCGTGCACCTCTCATACATTCCCCTACATTACCGTGTTTTTGCGCACCTCTTATTACTTCCCCTATGTCGCTGTGTTTTCGCGCACCTCCCATTGCTTCCCCTACATCATTGTGTTTTCGCGCACCTCTCATACTTTCAAGTATATCGATGTGTTTTCATGCACCTATCGTAGCTTCCCCAATATCGTTGTGTTTTCGCGCACCTCTCATACCTTCCACTATATCGCCGTGTTTTTGCGCACCTCTCGTAGCTTCCCGTATATCGATGTGTTTTTGTGCACCTCCCATAGCTACCCCACATTGCTGTGCTTTTGCGCACCTCGCATACCTTCCCCTATTTCGCTGTTTTTTTGCGCACCTCCCATAGCTTCTCATGTATTGCTGTGTTTTCTCATGCCTCTCATAACTTCCCCTATATCGCTGTGTTTTCGCTCATCTCTTAGAGCTTCCTCTATAATCGCCGGGTTTTCACGCACCTATCATAGCTTCCCGTATATCGATGTGTTTTTGTGCACCTCTCACACCTTCTCCAATATCGCTGTGTTTTCATGCACCTCACATTCCGTCCCATATATTGCTCTGTTTTCACGCACCTCTCATAGCTTCCACTATATTGCTGTGTTTTCGTGCACATCGCATAACTTCCCCTACATCGCGTGTATTTGCGCACCTCTCATACATTCTCCTATATCGCCGTGTTTTCAGGCACCTCCCATAGCTTCCCCTATATCACTGTGTTTTCTCGCATCTTTCATGCCTTCCCCTATATCGCTCTGTTTTTGTGCACCGCCCATAGCTTCCCATATATCGCTGTGTTTTCGCACACCTCTCATAGATTTCCCTATATCTCTGTGTTTTCGCGCAGTTCTGATACCTTCCACTATATCGCTGTATTTTCGCACACATCTCATTGCTTCCCCAATATCGCTGTGTTTGCATACACATCCCATAGCTTCCCCTATTTAGCCGTGTTTCCACACACCTCCAATGCTTCCCATGTATCGCTGTGTTTTTGCACACCTCCCATAGCTTCCCCTATATCTCTGTATTTTCGCGCACCTCTCATAGCTTCCCCTATATCGCTGTGTTTTTGCTCACCTCTCACAGCTTTGCCTATATCGCATGTTGTCGCGCACATCTCATACCTTCCCCTTTTTAGCTGAGTTTTCGCTCATCTCTCATACCTTCTCCTACATCACCATGTTTTTGCCCACCACTCATTGCCTTCCCTATATCGACGTGTTTTCACACACCTCTCATTCCTTCATGTATATCGCTGTATTTTCACGCACCTCCCATTGCTTCCCCTATATCACTGTTTTCGCGCAGCTCTCATACCTTCCCCTATATCGCTGTGTTTTCGCGCACCTCTCATATATTCCCCTATAGCGCCGTTTTTTCAAACACCTCTCATACATTCCTCTATAGCTCTGTGTTTTCGCAACCTCCCATACCTTCCCCTTATCGCTGAGATTTTACACACCTCCCATACCTTCCCCTTATCGCTGAGTTTTTGCACACCTCCCATAGATTCCCCTATATAGCTGTGTTTTCGCGCACCTCTCAAAGCTTCCCCTATATAGCAGTGTTGTCGCGCACATCTCATACCTTCCACTTTTTAGCTGAGTTTTCGCTCATCTCTCATACCTTCTCTTACATCGCCGTGTTTCCGCTCACCTCTCATCACTTTCCTTATATCGACGTGTTTTCACACACCTCTCATTCCTTCACGTATATCGCCGTATTTTTGCGCACCTCCCATTGCTTCCCCTATATTACTGTGTTTTTGCGCAGCTCTCATATCTTCCCCTATATTGCTGTGTTTTTGTGCACCTCCCATAAATTCCCCTATATCACTGTGTTTTCGGACACCTCCCATAGATTTCCTTATATCGCCGTGTTTTCGCGCACCTCTCATATATTCCCCTATAGCGCTGTGTTTACAGGCACCTCTCACAGCTTTCCCAAAATCTCAGTGTTTTTTCCACCTCCCATACATTCCACTATATTGTTCTGTTTTCGCACGCCTCTCGTAGTTTCCCCTATATCGATGTGTTTTCGCGCACCTCTCATACCTTCCCCAATATCGTTGTGTTTTCACGTACATCCCATAGCTTCCCCATTTAGCCGTGTTTCCACGCACCTCCCATAGCTTCCCATGTATCGCTGTGTTTTTGCACACCTCACATAGCTTCCCCTATTTAGCCGTGTTTCCACGCACCTCCCATAGCTTCCCATGTATCGCTGTGTTTTTGCACACCTCACATAGCTTCCCCTATATCGCTGTGTTTTCGAGCACCTCTCATACCTTCCCTGATATTGCTGTGAATTTTTGCACCTCCCATAGCTTCCCCTATATCACTGTGTTTTTGTGCACCTCCCATAAATTCCCCTACGTCGCTGTGTTTTCGGACACCTCGCATAGATTTCCCTATATTGCTTTGTTTTCGCGCACCTCTCATATATTCTCCTATAGTGCTGTGTTTACAGGCACCTCTCACAGCTTTCCCAAAATCTCTGTGTTTTTTGCACCTCTCATACATTCCACTATATTGTTGTTTTCGCGCACCTCTCATAGCTTCCCCATATCGATGTGTATTTGCGCACCTCTCATACCTTCCCCTACATCGCTGTGTTTTCACTCACCTTCCATAGCTTCCCATATTTCGTTGTGTTTTCACCAACCTCTCAGACCTTCCCCTATATCGCTGTGTTTCCGTGAACCTCTCATACCTTCCACTATATCGCTGTGTTTTCGCGCACCTCTCGTAGCTTCCCGTATATCAATATGTTTTTGTGCACCTCTCATACCTTACCCAATATCGCTGTGTTTTCATGCACCACGCATTCCGTCCCCATAGGGCTACATTTTCGCGCATCTCTCATTGCTTCCCCTATATCAACGTGTTCTTACACACCACTCATTCTTTCACGTATATCGCCGTGTTTTCGTGCACCTCCCATGGCTTCCTCTATATCACTGTGTTTTCATGCACCTCGCATACCTACCCCTATATTACTGTGTTTTCACGCACCTCTCATGCCATCCCCTATATCGCCTTGTTTTCATGCATCTTTCATATCTTCCCCTATATAGCTGTGTTTTCACTCACCTCTCATAACTTCCCCTGTATTGCCGTGTTTTCGCGCACCTCTCATACATTCTCCTACATCCCTGTGCTTTTGCGCACCTCTCATAACTTCCACTATATTGCTGTGTTTTCGTGCACCTCCCACAGATTCCTCTATATTGCTGTGTCTTTGCGCACATCTCATACATTCTGCTGTATCACTGTGTTTTCGTTCACCTCCCATAGCTTCCCATATATCGCTGTGCTTTCGCGCACATTTCATACCTTCCAATATATTTTTGTGTTTTCGTGCACCTCTCGTATCTTCCCCTGTATCGATGTGTTTTCACGTAGAACTGATAGCTTCCCCTCTATCGCTAAGTTTTCGTGCACCTCCCATATCTTCCTCTATATCGCTGTGTTTTTGCGCAGCTCTGGTAAATTCCCCTATATCGTTGTGTTTTTGCGCACCTCTCATAGTTTCCCGTATATCACTGTGTTTTCACGCACCTCTCATACCGTCCCCTATATCGCTGCACATTCATGCACCTCTCATCGCTTCCCCTATATGGCCGCGTTTTCAAGCACCTCTCATATCTTCATGTATATCGCCGTTTGTTCGCGCAGCTCTCATACCTTCCCCTATATGGCCGTGTTGTTGTACACCTCTCATAGCTTCCCATTTATCCCTGTGTTTTCGCGCACCTCGCATACCTTCCGCTATATTGTTGTGTTTTCGCGCACCTCTCATACCTTCCCCTATATCGCTGTGTTTTCGTGCACCTCTCATACCTTCCCCTATATCGCTGTGTTTTCGTGCACCTCTCATACCTACCCCTATATCGCTGTGTTTTCGATCACCTCTCATAGCTGCCACTATATCTCAGTGTTTTCGCGCAGCTCTCATACATTATCCGACATCGCAATGCTTTCTCACACCGCTCATACCTTCCTCGGAATCGGTGTGTTTCCGCACACCTCACATAGCTTCCCCTATATAGCTGTGTTCTCGGACACCTCTCATACCTTCCCCTATATCGCTCTATTTTTGTGCACCTCCCATAGCTTCCCATATATCACTGTGTTTTCACGCACCTCGCATACCTACCCCTATATTACTGAGTTTTCACGCACCTCTCATGCCATCCCCTATATCGCCTTGTTTTCACGCACCTTTCATATCTTCCCCTATTTAGCTGTGTTTTCGCTCACCTCTCATAACTTCCCCTGTATTGCCGTGTTTTCGCGCACCTCTCATACATTCTCCTACATCCCTGTGCTTTCGCGCACATCTCATACCTTCCAATATATTTTTATGTTTTCGCGCACCTCTCGTATCTTCCCCTATATCGCTGTGTTTGGTGCACCTCCAATAGCTTCCCCTATATTGCTGTATTCTTGCTTACCTCTCATAGCTTGGCCTAGATGGCAGTATTCTCGCGCACACCTCATACCTTCCCCTTTTTAGCTGAGTTTTTGCTCATCTCTCATAACTTCTTCTATATCGCCATGTTTTCGCGCACCTCTCATTGCTTCCCCTATATCTACGTGTCTTCACACACCTCTCATTCCTTCCCTATGTCGCCTTGTTTTCGCGCACCTCTCATTGCTTCCCCTATATCACTGTGTTTTCGCGCAGCTCTCATACCGTCCCCTATATCGCTCTGTTTTCGCGCACCTCCCATAAATACCCCTATATCGCTGTGTTTTCGGACACCTCTCATAGCGTCCCCTATATCGCCGTGTTTTCGCGCACCTCTCATACATTCCCCTATATTGCGGTGTTATCGCGTACCTCTCATACCTTCCCCTGTATTGCTGTCTTTTCGCCTCCCTCTCATACATTCCCCAAAATCGCTGTGTTTTCACGCACCTCCCATACCGTCCCCTTATCGCTGAGTTTTTGCACATCTCCCGTAGCTTCCCCTATATCGCTGTGTTTTCGCGCACCTCTCATAGCTTCCCCTATATCTCTGTGCTTTGGCGCACCTCTCATATCTTCTCCTATATCGCCGTGTTTTCATGCACCTTCCATAACTTCCACTATATCGCTGTGTTTTCGCGCATGTTCCATAACTTCCATTATATTGCTGTGTTTTCGCTCACCTCTCATACATTCCCCTACATCACCGTATTTTTGCGCACCTCCCATAGCTTCCCCTATATCGCTGTGTTTTTGCTCACCTCTCATAGCTTTGCCTATATCGCAGTATTCTCGTGCACATCTCATACCTTCCCCTCTTTTGCTGAGTTTTCACTCATCTCTCATACCTTCTTCTATATCGCCGTGTTTTCGACCACATCTCATCGCTTCCCCTATATCGACGTGTTTTCACACACCTCTCATTCCTTCACGTATATCGCCGTGTTTTCGCGCACTTCCCATTGCTTTCCCTATATCACTGTGTTTTCGCACAGCTCTCATACCTTCCCCTATATCGCTGTGTTTTCGCGCATCTGCCATAAATACCTCTATATCGCCGTGTTTTCACGCACCTCTCATATATTCCCCTATAGCGCTGTGTTTACGCACACCTCTCATAGCTTTCCCAAAATCTCCGTGTTTTTGCCACCTCTCATACATTCCACTATATCGCTGTGATTTCGCGCACATCTCATAGCTTACCCATATCGCTGTGTATTTGCGCACCTCTCATTGCTTCCCCTACATCGTTGAGTTTTCGAGCACCTATCATACCTTCAAGTATATCGACGTGTTTTCACGCACCTATTGTAGCTTCCCCAATATCGATGTGTTTTCACGCACCTATTGTAGCTTCCCCAATATCGATGTGTTTTCGTGCACCTCTCATACCTTCCAGTATATCTCCGTGTTTTCGCGCACCTCTCATAGCTTCCCCTATATCACTGTGTATTAGCGCACCTCTCATAGCTTCCCTTATATCGCCAAGTTTTCGCGCACCTCTCATATCTTCTCCTGTAACGCCGTGTTTTCATGCACCTCCAATAGCCTCCACTATATCGCTGTGTTTTCGCGCACGTCCCATAACTTGCATTATATTCCTGTATTTTCGCTCCCCTCTCATACGTTCCCCTACATCACCGTGTTTTTGCGCACCTCTCATACCTTCCCCTATATCGCGGTGTTATCGCGCACCTCTCCTACCTTCCCCTGTATCGCTGTGTTTTCGCCTCCCTCTCATACCTTCCCCTAAATCGCTGTGTTTTCGCGCACCTACCATACCTTCCCCTTATCGCTGAGTGTTTGCGCACCTCCAATAGCTTCCCCTATGTCTCTGTGTTTCTGCTCACCTCTCATAGCTTTGCCTATATCGCAGTATTCTCGCGCACATCTCACACCTTCCCCTTTTTAGCTGAGTTTTCGCTCATCTCTCATACCTTCTTCTCTACAGCTGTGTTTTCGCGCACCTCTCATCGCTTCCCCTATATCGACGTGTTTACACACACCTCTCATTCATTCACATATATCACCGTGTTTTCGCGCACCTCCCATTCCCTCCCCTATATCACTGTGTTTTCGCTCAGCTCTTATTCCTTCCCCTATATCGCTGTGTTTTCGCGCACCTGCCATAAATACCCCTACATCGCTGTGTTTTCGGACACCTCCCATAGATTTCCCTGTATCGCCGTATTTTCGCGCACCTCTCATATATTCCCCTATAGCGCTGTGTTTACGCGCACCTCTCATAGTTTCCCAAAATCTCTGTGTTTTCGCCACCTCTCATACATTCCACTATATCGCTGTGTTTCCGAGCACCACTCGTAGCTTCCCCAATCGATGTGTTTTCGCGCACCACTCATACCTTCCCCAATATCACTGTGTTTTCATGCACCTCTAATACCTTCCCATATATAGCTGTGTTTTTGCGCACCTCCCATAGCTTCCACAATATTGCTGTGTTTTCGCACACCTCCCATAGCTTCCCCTATATAGCTGTGATTTCGCGCACGTCTCAGAGCTTCCCCTATATTGCTGTGTTTTCGCGCCCCTGCCGTAGCTTCCGCTATATCACTGTGTTTTCGCCTCCCTCTTATACCTTCCCCTAAATAGCTGCGTTTTCGCGCACCTCCCATACATTCCTCTTATCGCTGTGTTTTTGCACACCTCCCCTAGTTTCCCCTATATCATTGTGATTTTGCGCACCTGTCAAACCTTCCCCTATATCACTGTGTTTTCACGCACCTTGCATAACGTTCCCTATGTCGCTGCGTTTTCGCGCACCTCTCATCGCTTTCCCTATATCAACATGTTTTAACACACCTCTCATTCTTTCACGTATATCGCTGTGTTTTCGCACACCTCCCATAGCTTCCCCCATATCACTGTGTTTTTGCGCAGCTCTCATACCATCCCCTATATCGCCTTGTTTTCGTGCACATCGCATAGCTTCCCCTACATCACTGTGTATTCGCGCACCTCTCATACCTTCTCCTATATCGCCGTGTTTTCAGGCACCTCCCATAGCTTCCCCTATATCTCTGTGCTTTCGCGCTCCTCTCTTATCTTCTCCTATATCGCCGTGTTTTCATGCACCTCCCATAGCTTCCAGTATATCGCTCTGTTTTCGCGCACGTCCCATAACTTCCATTATATTCCTGTGTTTTCGCTCACCTCTCATACATTCCCCTACCTCCCCCTGTTTTTCGGCACCTCTCATACCTTCCCCTGTATCGCGGAGTTATCGCGCACCTCTCCTACCTTCCCCTGTATCACTGTGTTTTCGCCTCCCTCTCATACCTTCCCCTAAATCGCTATGTTTTTGCGCACCTACCATACCTTCCCCTTATCGCTGAGTTTTCGCACACCTCTCATAGCTTCCCCTATATCGCTGTGTTTTCGCGCACCTCCAATAGCTTCCCCTAAATCGCTGTGTTTTTGCTCACCTCTCATAGCTTTGCCTATATCGCAGTATTCTCGCGCACATCTCATACCTTCCCCTTTTTAGCTGAGCTTTCACTCATCTCTCATACCTT
The DNA here is from genome assembly GCF_030028105.1 of Mobula birostris. Lineage (NCBI taxonomy): Eukaryota > Metazoa > Chordata > Chondrichthyes > Myliobatiformes > Myliobatidae > Mobula > Mobula birostris. The sequence goes on along the minus strand of NW_027274693.1, from coordinate 1,229,117 downwards.
CTTCTCTACAGCTGTGTTTTCGCGCACCTCTCATCGCTTCCCCTATATCGACGTGTTTACACACACCTCTCATTCATTCACATATATCGCCGTGTTTTCGCGCACCTCCCATTGCTTCCCCTATATCACTGTGTTTTCGCGCAGCTCTTATTCCTTCCCCTATATCACTGTGTTTTCGCGCACCTGCCATAAATACCCCTACATCGCTGTGTTTTCGGACACCTCCCATAGATTTCCCTATATCGCCGTATTTTCGCGCACCTCTCATATATTCCCCTATAGCGCTGTGTTTACGCGCACCTCTCATAGTTTCCCAAAATCTCTGTGTTTTCGCCACCTCTCATACATTCCACTATATCGCTGTGTTTTCGCGCACCACTCGTAGCTTCCCCAATCGATGTGTTTTCGCACATCACTCATACCTTCCCCAATATCACTGTGTTTTCATGCACCTCTAATACCTTCCCATATATTGCTGTGTTTTCGCGCACCTCCCATAGCTTCCACAATATTGCTGTGTTTTCGCACACCTCCCATAGCTTCCCCTATATAGCTGTGATTTCGCGAACGTCTCAGAGCTTCCTCTATATTGCTGTGTTTTCGCGCCCCTGCCGTAGCTTCCGCTATATCGCTGTGTTTTCACGCACCTTGCATACCGTTCCCTATATCGCTGCATTTTCACGCACCTCTCATATATTCCCCTATAGTGCTGTGTTTACGCGCACCTCTCATAGTTTCCCAAAATCTCTGTGTTTTCGCCACCTCTCATACATTCCACTATATCGCTGTGTTTTCGCGCACCACTCGTAGCTTCCCCAATCGATGTGTTTTCGCGCACCACTCATACCTTCCCCAATTGCACTGTATTTTCATGCACCTCTAATACCGTCCCATATATTACTGTGTTTTCGTGCACCTCCCATAGCTTCCACAATATCGCTGTGTTTTCGCACACCTCCCATAGCTTCCCCTATATAGCTGTGATTTCGCGCACGTCTCAGAGCTTCCCCTATATTGCTGTGTTTTCGCGCCCCTGCCGTAGCTTCCGCTATATCGCTGTGTTTTCGCCTCCCTCTTATACCTTCCCCTAATTAGCTGCGTTTTCGCGCACCTCCCATACTTTCCTCTTATCACTGTGTTTTTGCACACCTCCCCTAGCTTCCCCTATATCGTTGTGATTTTGCGCACCTGTCAAACCTTCCCCTATATCACTGTGTTTTCACGCACCTCGCATACCGTTCCCTATATCGCTGCATTTTCGCGCACCTCTCATCGCTTTCCCTATATCACCATGTTTTAACACACCTCTCATTCTTTCACGTATATCGCCGTGTTTTCGCGCACCTCCCATAGCTTCCCCCATATCACTATGTTTTCGCGCAGCTCTCATACCATCCCCTATATCGCCTTGTTTTCGTGCACATCGCATAGCTTCCCCTACATCGCTGTGTATTCGCGCACCTCTCTTATCTTCTCCTATATCGCCGTGTTTTCATGCACCTCCCATAGCTTCCACTATATCGCTGTGTTTTCGCGCACGTCCCATAACTTCCATTGTATTCCTGTGTTTTCGCTCACCTCTCATACATTCCCCTACCTCCCCGTGTTTTTCCACACCTCTCATACCTTCCCCTATATCGCGGTGTTATCGCGCACCTCTCCTACCTTCCCCTGTATTGCTGCGTTTTCGCCTCCCTCTCATACCTTCCCCTAAATCGCTGTGTTTTCGCGCACCTACCATACCTTCCCCCTATCACTGAGTTTTTGCACACCTCCCATAGCTTCCCCTATATCGCTGTGTTTTCGCACACCTTTCATAGCTTCCCCTATATCGCTGTGTTTTCGCGCACCTCCAATAGCTTCCCCTATATCGCTGTGTTTTTGCTCACCTCTCATAGCTTTGCCTATATCGCAATATTCTCGAGCACATCTCATACTTTCCCATTTATAGCTGAGCTTTCGCTCATCTCTCATACCTTCTTCTATACAGCTGTGTTTTCGCGCACCTCTCATCGCTTCCCCTATATCAATGTGTTTTCACACACCTCTCATTCCTTCACATATATCGCCGTGTTTTTGCGCACCTCCCATTGCTTCCCCTATATCACTGTGTTTTCGCGCAACTCTTATTCCTTCCCCTATATCGCTGTGTTTTTGGACACCTCCCATAGATTTCCCTATATCGCAGTATTTTCGCGCACATCTCATATATTCCCCTATAGCGCTGTGTTTACACGCACCTCTCATAGCTTTCCCAAAATCTGTGTTTTCGCCACCTCTCATACATTCCACTATATCACTGTGTTTTCGCACACCACTCGTAGCTTCCCCAATCGATGTGTTTTGGCGCACCTCTCATACCTTCCCCAAAATCACTGTGTTTTCATGCACCTCGCATACCGTCCCATATATTGCTGTGTTTTCGCGCACCTCCCAAAGCTTCCACAATATTGCTGTGTTTTCGCGCACATCTCATACCTTCTGCTGTATCGCTGTGTTTTCGCACACCTCCCATAGTTTCCCCTATATCACTGTGTTTTCTCGCACCTCTCATGCCTTCCCCTATATCGCTCTGTTTTTGTGCACCGCCCATAGCTTCCCATATATCGCTGTGTTTTCACACACCTCTCATAGATTTCCCTATATCGCCGTGTTTTCGCGCACCTCTCATATATTCCCCTATAGCGCTGTGTTTACAGGCACCTCTCACAGCTTTCCCAAAATCTCTGTGTTTTTTCCACCTCTCATACATCCCACTATATTGTTGTTTTTGCGCACCTCTCGTAGCTTCCCCATATCGATGTGTTTTTGCGCACCTCTCATATCTTCCCCTACATCGCCGTGTTTTCACTCACTTTCCATAGCTTCCCATATTTCACTGTGTTTTCACCGGCCTCTCAGACCTTCCCCTATATCGCTGTGTTTCCACGAACCTCTCATACTTTTCCCTATATCGCAGTGTTATCACGCACCTTTCATACTTTCCCCTATATCGCTGTGTTTTTGCCTCCCCCTCATAACTTCCCTTGAATCGCTGTGTTTTCATGCACCTCCCATAGCTTCCCCTATATCGCCCTGTTTTCGCACACCTCTCATACCTTCCACTACATCGCTCTGTTTTTGTGCACCGCCCATAGATTCCCATATATCGCTGTGTTTTTATGCACCTCTCATAGATTTCCCTATATCTCTGTGTTTTCGCGCATTTCTGATACCTTCCACTATATCGCTGTGTTTTCGCACACATCTCGTAGCTTCCCCTATATCGATGTGTTTTCGCGCACCTCTCATACCTTCCCCAATATCGTTGTGTTTTCATGCACATCCCATAGCTTCCCCTATTTAGCCGTGTTTCCACGCACTTCCCATAGCTTCTCATGTATCGCTGTTTTTGCGCAGCTCCCATAGCTTCCCCTATATCGCTGTGCTTTCGCGCACCTCCCATAGCTTCCCCTATATCGCCGTTTTTTCGAACACCTCTCATACATTCCCTTATAGCTCTGTGTTTTTGCACACCTCCCATACCTTCCCTTTATCGCTGTGCTTTCACGCACCTCTCATAGCTTCCCCTATATCGCAGTGTTGTCGCGCACATCTCATACCTTCCACTTTTTAGCTGAGTTTTCGCTCATCTCTCATACCTTCTCCTACATCGCCGTGTTTCCTCCCACCTCTCATTGCTTTCCCTATATCGACGTGTTTTCACACACCTCTCATTCCTTCATGTATATCGCTGTACTTTTGAGCACCTCCCATTGCTTCCCCCATATTACTGTGTTTTCGCGCAGCTCTCATATCTTCCCCAATATCGCTGTGTTTTTGTGCACCTCCCATAAATTCTCCTATATCGCTGTGCTTTCGGACACCTCCCATAGATTTCCCTATATCGCCGTGTTTTCGTGCCCCTCTCATATATTCCCCTATAGCGCTGTGTTTACAGGCACCTCTCACAGCATTCCCAAAATCTCTGTGTTCTTTCCACCGCTCATACATCCCACTATATCGTTGTGTTTTCGCGCACCTCTCATAGCTTCCCCATATCGATGTGTTTTTGCGCACCTCTCATACCTTCCCCTACATCGCTGCATTTTCACGCACCTTCCATAGCTTCCCATATTTCACTGTGTTTTCACCGGCCTCTGAGAACTTCCCCTATATCGCTGTGTTTCCGTGAACCACTCATACCTTCCCCTATATCGCGGTGTTATCACGCACCTCTCATACATTCCCCTATATCGCTGTGTTTTTGCCTCCCTCTTATATCTTTCCCTGAATTGTGGTGTTTTCGCGCACCTCCCCTAGCTTCCCCTATATCGCCGTGTTTTCGCACACCTCTCATAGCTTCCACTATATCGCTGTGTTTTCGCGCACCTCTCGTAGCTTCCCGTATATCGATATGTTTTTGTGCAACTCTCATACCTTACCCAATATCGCTGTGTTTTCATGCACCTCGCATTCCATCTCCTATAACGCTACGTTTTTGCGCATCTCTCATCGCTTCCGCTATATCAACGTATTTTTACACACCTCTCATTCTTTCACGTATATCGCCGTGTTTTCGTGCACCTCCCATGGCTTCCCCTATATCACTGTGTTTTCGCGCACCTCCCATACCTTCCCCTATATCGCTTTGTTTTCTCGCACCTCTCATACCTTCCCCTAGATCGCTCTGTTTTCGCGCACCTCCCATAGCTTCCCATATATCACTGTGTTTTCACGCACCTCGCATACCTACCCCTATATTACTGTGTTTTCACGCACCTCTCATGCCATCTCCTATATCACCTTGTTTTCATGCATCTTTCATATCTTCCCCTATATAGCTGTGTTTTCACTCACCTCTCATAACTTCCCCTGTATTGCTGTGTTTTCGCGCACCTCTCATACATTCTCTTACATCCTCGTGCTTTAGCGCACCTCTCATAAGTTCAACTATATTGCTGTGTTTTCGTACACCTCCCACAGATTCCCCTATATTGCTGTGTCTTCGCGCGCATCTCATACATTCTGTTGTATCACTGTGTTTTTGCACACCTCCCATAGCTTCCCCTATATCGCTCTGTTTTCGTTCACCTCCCATAGCTTCCCATATGTCGCTGTGCTTTTGGGCACATTTCATACCTTCCAATATATTTTTGTGTATTCGCGCACCTCTCATATCTTCCCCTGTATCGATGTGTTTTCACGCACAACTGATAGTTTCCCTTCTATCGCTAAGTTTTCGTGCACTTCCCATATCTTCCTCTATATCGCTGTGTTTTTGCGCACCTCTCATAGCTTCCCCTGTATTGCCGTGTTTTCGCGCACCTCTCATACATTCTCCTACATCCCTGTGCTTTCGCGCACATCTCATACCTTCCAATATATTTTTTTGTTTTCGCACACTTTTCATACCTTCCCCTGAATCGCTGTGTTTTCGCACCCCTCTCATATTTTCCACTATATCGCTGTGTTTTCGCACACCTCTCATACCTTCCACTATATTGCTATGTTTTCGCGCATCTCTCGCAGATTCCCCTATATTGCTGTGTCTTCGCGCACATCTCATACATTCTGCTGTATCACTGTGTTTTCGTTCACCTCCCATAGCTTCCCATATATTGCTGTGCTTTCAGGCACATTTCATACTTTCCAATATATTTTTGTGTTTTCGCACACCTCTCGTATCTTCCCCTATATTGATGTGTTTTCACGCACAACTGATAGTTTCCCCTCTATCGCTGTGTTGTCGTGCACCTCCCATATCTTCCTCTATATCGCTGTGTTTTTGTGCAACTCTGATAACTTCCCCTATATCGTTGTGTTTTTGCGCACCTCTCATAGCTTCCCCTATATCGCTGTGTTCTCGGACACCTCTCATACCTTCCCCTATATCGCTCTGTTCTCGCGCACCTCCCATAACTTCCCATATATCACTGTGTTTTTGCGCACCTCTCATACCTTCCCCTATATCTCTGTGTTTTCGATCACCTCTCATAGCTGCTACTATATTGCAGTGTTTCCACTTACCTCTCGTGCCATCCCCTATATCGCCTTGTTTTCACGCACCTTTCATATCTTCCCCTATATAGCTGTCTTTTCACTCACCTCTCGTAACTTCCCCTGTATTGCCGTGTTTTAGCACACCTCTCATACATTCTCCTACATCCCTGTGCTTTCGCGCACATCTCATACCTTGCAATATATTTTTTTGCTTTCGCGCACTTTTCATGCCTTCCCCTGAAAGGCTGTGTTTTCGCGCCCCTCTCATACCTTCCACTTTATCGCTGTGTTTTTGCACACCTCTCATACCTTCCACTCTATCGCTGTGTTTTTGCGCACCTCTCGTAGCTTCCCGTATATCGATTTGTTTTTGTGCAGCTCTCACACCTTTCCCAATATTGCTGTGTTTTCAAGCACCTCGCATTCCGTCCCCTATAACGCTGCGTTTTCGTGCACCTCTCATCGCTTCCCCATATCAGCGTGTTTTTACACACCTCTCATTCTTTCACGTATACCGCCGTGTTTTCGCGCACCTCCCATGGCTTCCCCTATATCGCTTTGTTTTCTCGCACCCCTCATACCTTCCCCTATATTGATCTGTTTTCGCGCTCCTCCCATAGCTTCCCATATATCGCTGTGCTTTCGCGCACATTTCATACCTTCCAATATATTTTGGTGTTTTCGCGCACCTCTCGTATCTTCCCCTATATCGTTGTGTTTTTGCGCACCTGTCATAGCTTCCCTTATATCACTGTGTTTTCATGCACCTCTCATACCGTCCCCTATATCGCTGTGCATTCATGCACATCTCATCCCTTTCCCTATATGGACGTGATTTGAAGCACCTCTCATATCTTCATGTATATCGCTGTGTGTTTGCGCACCTCTCATACCTTCCCTTATATGGCCATGTTTTCGTGCACCTCTCATAGCTTCCTATTTATCCGTGTTTTTGCACACCTCGCATACCTTCCGCTATATCGTTGTGCTCTTGTGCACCTCTCATACCTTCCATTATATCGATGTTTTCTCGTGCACCTCTCATACCCTCCCCTATATCACTGTGTTTTTGCGCACCTCTCATACCTTCCTCTATATCTCTGTGTTTTCGATCACCTCTCATAGCTGCCACTATATCACAGTGTTTTCGCGCAGCTCTCATACATTCCCCTACATCGCCATGTTTTCTCGCACCGCTCATACCTTCCTCGGTATCGGTGTGTTTTCGCGCACCTCGCAGAGCTTCCCCTATAACGCTGTGTTCTCGGACACCTCTCATACCTTCCCTTATATTGCTCTGTTCTCGCGCACTTCCCATAGCTTCCCATATATCACTGTGTTTTTGCGCACCTCTCATACCTACCCCTATATCTCTGTGTTTTCGATCACCTCTCATAGCTGCCACTATATCGCAGTGTTTCCACGCACCTCTCATGCCATCCCCTATATCGCCTTGTTTTCACGCACCTTTCATATTTTCCCCTATATAACTGTGTTTTCGCTCACCTCTCATATATTCTCCTACATCCCTGTGCTTTCGCGCGCATCTCGCACCTTCTAATATACGTTTTTGTTTTCGCACACCTCTCGTATCTTCCCCTATATCGCTGTGTTTTCACGCACCTCCAATAGCTTCCCCTATATCGCTGTGTTTTTGCTCACCTCTCATAGCTTGGCCTATATGGCAGTATACTCGCGCACACTACATACCTTCCCCTTTTTAGCTGAGTTTTCGCTCATCTCTCATAACTTCTTGTACATCGCCATGTTTTCGCGCACCTCTCATCGCTTCCCCTATATGGACGTTTTCACACACCTCTCATTCCTTCACGTATATCGCCGTGTTTTCATGCACCTTCCATTGCTTCCCCTATATCACTGTGTTTTCGCGCAGCTCTCATACCTTCCCCTAAATCGCTGTGTTTTCGTGCACCTCCCATACCTTCCCCTTATTGCTGAGTTTTTCAACACCTCCCATAGCTTCCCCAATATCGCTGTGTTTTTGCTCACCTCTCATTACTTTGCCTATATCGCAGTGTTGTCGCGCACATCTCATACCTTCCCCTTTTTAGCTGAGTTTTCGCTCATCTCTCATACCTTCTCCTACATCGCCGCGTTTTCGCCCACCTCTCATCGCTTTCCCTGTATCGACCAGTTTCACGCACCTCTCATCGCTTCCCCTATATCGACGTGTTTTCACACACCTCTCATTCCTTCACGTATATCGCCGTGTTTTCGCGCACCTCCCATTGCTTCCCCTATATCACTGTGTTTTCGTGCAGCTCTCATACCTTCCGCTATATCGCCGTGTTTTCGCGCACCTCTCATATATTCCCCTATAGCGCTGTGTTTACGCACACCTCTCATAGCTTTCCCAAAACCTCTGTGTTTTCGCCACCTCTCATACATTCCACTATATCGCTCTGTTTTCACTCACCTCTCATTCATTCCCCTACACCACCGTGTTTTTGTGCACCACCCATAGCTTCCCCTATATCACTGTGTTTTTGCGCACCTCTCATAGCTTCCCTTATATCGCCATGTTTTTGAGCACCTCTCATAGCTTCCCCTATATCTCTGTGCTTTGGCGCACCTCTCAAATCTTCTCCTAAATTGCCGTGTTTTCATGCACCTTCCATAGCTTCCACTATATCGCTGTGTTTTCGCGCACGTTCCATAACTTCCATTATATTGCTGTGTTTTCGCTCACCTCTCATACATTCCCCTACGTCACCGTGTTTCTGCGCACCTCTCAGACCTTCCCCTATATTGCTGTGTTTTCGCGCACCTCCAATAGCTTCCCCAATATCGCTGTGTTTGGCGCACTTCCCATAGCTTCCCCTATATCGCTGTGTTTATGCTCACCTCTCATAGCTTTGCCTATATCACAGTATTCTCGTGTACATCTCATACCTTCCCCTTTTTAACTGAGTTTTCGCTCATCTCTCATAACTTCTTCTATACCGCCGTGTTTTCGCGCACCTCTCATCACTTCCCCTATATCGACGTGTTTTCACACACCTCTCATTCCTTCACGTATATCGCCGTGTTTTTGCGCATCTCCCATTACTTCCCCTATATCACTGTGTTTTCGCGCAGCTCTCATATATTCCCCTATAGCGCTGTGTTTACACACGCCTCTCATAGCTTTCCCAAAATCTCTGTGTTATATAGCTTCCCATATATTCCCCTATAGCGCTGTGTTTACACACGCCTCTCATAGCTTTCCCAAAATCTCTGTGTTATATAGCTTCCCATATATTGCTGTGTTTTCGCTCACCTCTCATTCATTCCCCTACATTTCCGTGTTTTTGCGCACCTCTCATACCTTCCCCTATGTCGCTGTATTTTCGCGCACCTCCCATTGCTTCTCCTACATCGTTGTGTTTTCGCCCACCTCCCATACCTTCAAGTATATCGATGTGTTTTCACGCACCTATTGTAGCTTCCCCAATATCGCTTTGTTTTCGCACACCTCTCGTAGCTTCCCGTATATCGATGTGTTTTTGTGCACCGCTCATACCTTCACCAATATCGCTGTGTTTTCATGTACATCCCATAGCTTCCCTTACATTGCTGTGTTTTTGAGCACCTCGCATACCTTCCCCTATTTCGCTGTTTCTTCACGTATCTCCCATAGCTTCCCATGTATTGCTGTGTTTTTGCGTGCCTCTCATACCTTCCCCTATATCGCCGTGTTTTCGCGCACCCCTCATAGCTTCCCGTATATTGATGTGTTTTTGTGCACCTCTCATTTCATCCCCAATATCACTGTGCTTTCATGCACCTCGCATACCGTCCCATATATTGCTGTGTTTTCGCGCACCTCCCATAGCTTCCACTATATTGCTCTGTTTTCACGCACATCTCATACCTTCTGCTGTATCGCTGTTTTCGCACACCTCCCATAGCTTCCCCTATATAGCTGTGTTTTCGCGCATGTCTCAGAGCTTCCCCTATATTGCTGTTTTTTCGTGCACCTGCCATAGCTTCCGCTATATGGCCGTGTTTTCGCCTCCCTCTTATACCTTTCCCTAAATAGCTGTGTTTTCACGCACCTCTCATACATTGCTCTTATCGCTGTGTTTTTGCACACCTCCCCTAGCTTCCCCTATATCGTTGTGATTTTGCGCACCTGTCAAACCTTCCCCTATATCACTGTGTTTTCACGCACCTTGGATACTGTCCCCTATATCGCTGCGTTTTCGCACACCCCTCATCGCTTCCCCTATATCAACGTGTTTTTACACACCTCTCATTCTTTCACATATATCGCCATGTTTTCGCGCACATCCCATAGCTTCCCCTATATCACTGTGTTTTCATGCAGCTCTCAGACCATCCCCTCTATCGCCTTGTTTTCGTGCACATCGCATAGCTTCCCCTACATCGCTGTGTATTCGCGCACCTCTCATACCTTCTCCTATATCGCCGTATTTTCATGCACCTCCCATAGCTTCCCCTATATCACTGTGTTTTCTCACACCTCTCATGCCTTCCCTATATCACTCTGTTTTTGGCACCGCCCATAGCTTCCCATATATAGCTGTGTTTTCACGCACCTCTCATTGATTTCCCTATATCTCTGTGTTTTCGCGCACTTCTGATACCTTCCACTATATTGCTGTGTTTTTGGACACCTCCCATTGATTTCCCTGCATCGCCGTGTTTTCGCGCGCCTCTCATATATTCCCCTATAGCACTGTGTTTACAGGCACCTCTCACAGCTTTCCCAAAATCTCTGTGTTTTCGCCACCTCTCATACCTTCCCTGATATGGCTGTGTTTTTGTGCACCTCTCATAGCTTTCCATTTATCCATGTTTTCGCACACCTCTCATACCTTCCCCTATATCACTGTGTTTTTGTGCACCTCTCACTCCTTCCTCTATATCTCTGTGTTTTCGATCACCTCTCATAGCTGCCACTATATCGCAGTGTTTTCGCGCAGCTCTCATGCATTCCCCTACATCGCCATGTTTTCTCGCACCGCTCATACCTTCCTCGGTATCGGTGTGTTTTCGTGCACCTCACATACCTATCCCTATATTACTGAGTTTTCACGCACCTCTCATGCCATTCCCTATATCGCCTTGTTTTCACGCACCTTTGATATCTTCCCCTATATAGCTGTGTTTTCGCTCACCTCTCATAACTTCCCCTGTATTGCCGTGTTTTCGCGCACCTCTCATACATTCTCCGACATCCCTGTGCTTTCGCACACCTCTCATAACTTCCACTATATTGCTGTGTTATCGTGCACCTCCCACAGATTCCCCTATATTGTTGTGTTTTCGCACACATCTCATACATTCTGCTGTATCACTGTGTTTTCGCACACCTCCCATAGCTTCCCATATATCGCTGTGCTTTTGCGCACATCCCATACCTTCCAATATATTTTTTGTGTTTACGCGCACCTCTCCTATCTTCCCCTATATCGATGTGTTTTCACGCACAACTGATAGTTTCCCCTATATCACCGTGTTTTCGCGCACCTCCCATAGCTACCCCTATATCACTGTGTTTTCGCGCACCTCTCATACCTTCCCCTATATCGCCGTGTTTTCGTGTACCTCCCATACCTTCCCCTATATCGCTGTGTTTTCGCGCACCTCCCATAGATTCCCCTATATCGCTGTGTTTTTGCACACCTCTCATATCTTCCCCTATATCGCCCTGTTTTCACGCACCTCCCAAAGTTTCCGACATATTGCCATGCTTTCGTGCACCTCTCATACTTTCCCCTATACCGCTGTGTTATCGTGTACTTCTCAAAGCTTCCCCTCTATCGCTGTGTTCTCGTGCACTTCTCATAGCTAAACATATATTGCAATGTTTTCGTGCACCTCTGATAGCTTCCCCCAAATCGCTGTGATTCCGCGCACCTCTCATATCTTCCCCTACATCGCCGTGTATTCGCGCACCTCCCATAGCTTCCCCTGTATCACTGTGTTTTCGCGCACCTCTCATACCTTCTCCTATATCACTGCGTATTCGCGCACCTCTTATATCTTCCCCTATATCACCATGTTTCCCCTATATCGACGTGTTTTTACGCACCTCTGATACCTTCACGTATATCACCGTGTTTTCCTGGACATCCCATACCTTCCCCTATATTGCTGTGTTGTTGCGTACCACCCATAGCTTCTTCTATATCGCTGTTTTCGCACAAATCTCATAGCTTGCCATATATTGCGATGTTTTCACGCACGTCTCATAGCTTCCCCAAGATCGCTGTGTTATTGCGCACCTCCCGCAGCTTCCCATATATAGCTGCGTTTTCGCCCACCTCCTATATATTCCTCTATATCGCTGTGTTTTTGCACACCTCTCATACCTTCCCCTATATCACTGTGTGTTCATGCACTTCGCATACCTACCCCTATATCCCTGCGTTTTCACGCAGCGCTCATACTGTCCCCTATGTTGCTGAGTTTTTGTGGACCACTCATCGCTTCCCCTGTATTGACGTGTTCTCACACACCTCTCATATCTTCACGTACATTGCCGCGTTTTTGCGCACCTCCCACAGCTTCCCCTATAGCACTCTGTTTTCGCGCACCTCTCATTATTTTCCCTATATCGCCATGTTTTCGCGCACCTCCTATACCTTCCCCTCTCTCACTGTGTTATTGGGCACCACCCATAGCATCGCCTATATCATTGCGTTTTCATGCACCTCTCATCCCTTCCCCTATATCGCCGTGTTTTCACGCACCTCTCTTACATTCCCCTACATCGCGGTGTTATTGCGCACCTCTCATAGCTTCCCCATATCGCTGTGTTTTCGCGCATGTTGCATACCTTCCCTTATATCGCTGTGTTTTCGCTCACCTCTCATAGCTGCCGTTATATCGCTGTGTGTTCGCGCAGCTCTCATACCTTCCCCTATGGAGCTGCGTTTTCTCTCACCTCTCATAGATTCCCCTACATCGTCATGTTTTCGCGCAATGCTCATACCTTCCTCTATATCAGTGTGGTTTTGCTCACCTATCATAGCTTCCCCTATATCGCTGTGTTATCAAGTACCTCTCATAGCTTCCTTATATCGTTGTGTTTTCGCCCACCTCTCATACCTTCCGCTGTATTGCAGTGTTTTTGCTCACCTCTCATAGCTTTGCCTATATTGCCGTGTTCTCGCGCATCACTCATACCTTCCCCTTTTTAACTGAGTTTTCGCTCATCTCTCATACCTTCCCCTATATCGCTGTGATTTCGCACAACTCCCATAGATTCCCCATATCGCTGTGTTTTTGCACACCGCTCATACCTTCCCCTGTATCGCAGTGTTATTGCGCACCTCTCATAGCTTCCCCATATCGCTGTGCTTTCGCGCACGTCGCATACCTTCCCTTATATCGCCGTGTTTTCGCGCACCTCTCATATATTCCCCTATAGCGCTGTGTTTACGCACACCTCTCATAGCTTTCCCAAAACCTCTGTGTTTTCGCCACCTCTCATACATTCCACTATATCGCTCTGTTTTCACTCACCTCTCATTCATTCCCCTACACCACCGTGTTTTTGTGCACCACCCATAGCTTCCCCTATATCGCTGTGTTTTTGCGCACCTCTCATAGCTTCCCTTATATCGCCACGTTTTTGCGCACCTCTCATAGCTTCCCCTATATCTCTGTGCTTTGGCGCACCTCTCAAATCTTCTCCTAAATTGCCGTGTTTTCATGCACCTTCCATAGCTTCCACTATATCGCTGTGTTTTCGCGCACGTTCCATAACTTCCATTATATTGCTGTGTTTTCGCTCACCTCTCATACATTCCCCTACATCACCGTGTTTCTGCGCACCTCTCAGACCTTCCCCTATATTGCTGTGTTTTCGCGCACCTCCAATAGCTTCCCCAATATCGCTGTGTTTGGCGCACTTCCCATAGCTTCCCCTATATCGCTGTGTTTATGCTCACCTCTCATAGCTTTGCCTATATCACAGTATTCTCGTGCACATCTCATACCTTCCCCTTTTTAACTGAGTTTTCGCTCATCTCTCATAACTTCTTCTATACCGCCGTGTTTTCGCGCACCTCTCATCACTTCCCCTATATCGACGTGTTTTCACACACCTCTCATTCCTTCACGTATATCGCCGTGTTTTTGCGCATCTCCCATTGCTTCCCCTATATCACTGTGTTTTCGCGCAGCTCTCATATATTCCCCTATAGCGCTATGTATACACACGCCTCTCATAGCTTTCCCAAAATCTCTGTGTTTTCGAGCACCTCTCATAGATTCCCCATATCGATGTGTTTTCATTCACCTCTCATACCTTCCCCTATATCGCTGTGATTTTTGCACCTCCCATAGCTTCCCCTATATTGCTGTGTTTTCGCTCACCTCTCATTCATTCCCCTACATTTCCGTGTTTTTGCGCACCTCTCATACCTTCCCCTATGTCGCTGTATTTTCGCGCACCTCCCATTGCTTCTCCTACATCGTTGTGTTTTCGCGCACCTCTCATACCTTCAAGTACATCGATGTGTTTTCACGCACCTATTGTAGCTTCCCCAATATCGCTTTGTTTTCGCACACCTCTCGTAGCTTCCCGTATATCAATGTGTTTTTGTGCACCGCTCATACCTTCACCAATATCGCTGTGTTTTCATGTACATCCCATAGCTTCCCTTACATTGCTGTGTTTTTGAGCACCTCGCATACCTTCCCCTATTTCGCTGTTTCTTCACGTATCTCCCATAGCTTCCCATGTATTGCTGTGTTTTCGCGTGCCTCTCATACCTTCCCCTATGTCGCTGTGTTTTCGCGCACCTCCCATAGCTTCCCCTATATCGCTGTGTTTTCGCTCACCTCTTATAGCTTCCCCTATATCGCCGTGTTTTCGCGCACCCCTCATAGCTTCCCGTATATTGATGTGTTTTTGTGCACCTCTCATTCCATCCCCAATATCACTGTGCTTTCATGCACCTCGCATACCGTCCCATATATTGCTGTGTTTTCGCGCACCTCCCATAGCTTCCACTATATTGCTCTGTTTTCACGCACATCTCATACCTTCTGCTGTATCGCTGTTTTCGCACACCTCCCATAGCTTCCCCTATATAGCTGTGTTTTCGCGCATGTCTCAGAGCTTCCCCTATATTGCTGTTTTTTCGTGCACCTGCCATAGCTTCCGCTATATGGCCGTGTTTTCGCCTCCCTCTTATACCTTCCCCTAAATAGCTGTGTTTTCACGCACCTCTCATACATTGCTCTTATCGCTGTGTTTTTGCACACCTCCCCTAGCTTCCCCTATATCGTTGTGATTTTGCGCACCTGTCAAACCTTCCCCTATATCACTGTGTTTTCACGCACCTTGGATACTGTCCCCTATATCGCTGCGTTTTCGCACACCCCTCATCGCTTCCCCTATATCAACGTGTTTTTACACACCTCTCATTCTTTCACATATATCGCCATGTTTTCGCACACATCCCATAGCTTCCCCTATATCACTGTGTTTTCATGCAGCTCTCAGACCATCCCCTCTATCGCCTTGTTTTCGTGCACATCGCATAGCTTCCCCTACATCGCTGTGTATTCGCGCACCTCTCATACCTTCTCCTATATCGCCGTATTTTCATGCACCTCCCATAGCTTCCCCTATATCACTGTGTTTTCTCACACCTCTCATGCCTTCCCTATATCACTCTGTTTTTGGCACCGCCCATAGCTTCCCATATATAGCTGTGTTTTCACGCACCTCTCATAGATTTCCCTATATCTCTGTGTTTTCGCGCACTTCTGATACCTTCCACTATATTGCTGTGTTTTTGGACACCTCCCATTGATTTCCCTACATTGCCGTGTTTTCGCGCACCTCTCATATATTCCCCTATAGCACTGTGTTTACAGGCACCTCTCACAGCTTTCCCAAAATCTCTGTGTTTTCGCCACCTCTCATACCTTCCCTGATATGGCTGTGTTTTTGTGCACCTCTCATAGCTTTCCATTTATCCATGTTTTCGCACACCTCTCATACCTTCCCCTATATCACTGTGTTTTTGTGCACCTCTCACTCCTTCCTCTATATCTCTGTGTTTTCGATCACCTCTCATAGCTGCCACTATATCGCAGTGTTTTCGCGCAGCTCTCATGCATTCCCCTACATCGCCATGTTTTCTCGCACCGCTCATACCTTCCTCGGTATCGGTGTGTTTTCGTGCACCTCACATACCTATCCCTATATTACTGAGTTTTCACGCACCTCTCATGCCATCCCCTATATCGCCTTGTTTTCACGCACCTTTGATATCTTCCCCTATATAGCTGTGTTTTCGCTCACCTCTCATAACTTCCCCTGTATTGCCGTGTTTTCGCGCACCTCTCATACATTCTCCGACATCCCTGTGCTTTCGCACACCTCTCATAACTTCCACTATATTGCTGTGTTATCGTGCACCTCCCACAGATTCCCCTATATTGTTGTGTCTTCGCACACATCTCATACATTCTGCTGTATCACTGTGTTTTCGCACACCTCCCATAGCTTCCCATATATCGCTGTGCTTTTGCGCACATCCCATACCTTCCAATATATTTTTTGTGTTTACACGCACCTCTCCTATCTTCCCCTATATCGATGTGTTTTCACGCAGAACTGATAGTTTCCCCTATATCACCGTGTTTTCGCGCACCTCCCATAGGTACCCCTATATCACTGTGTTTTCGCGCACCTCTCATACCTTCCCCTATATCGCCGTGTTTTCGTGTACCTCCCATACCTTCCCCTATATCGCTGTGTTTTCGCGCACCTCCCATAGATTCCCTTATATCGCTGTGTTTTTGCACACCTCTCATATCTTCCCCTATATCGCCCTGTTTTCACGCACCTCCCAAAGTTTCCGACATATTGCCATGCTTTCGTGCACCTCTCATACTTTCCCCTATACCGCTGTGTTATCGTGTACTTCTCAAAGCTTCCCCTCTATCGCTGTGTTCTCGTGCACTTCTCATAGCTAAACATATATTGCAATGTTTTCGTGCACCTCTGATAGCTTCCCCCAAATCGCTGTGATTCCGCGCACCTCTCATATCTTCCCCTACATCGCCGTGTATTTGCGCACCTCCCATAGCTTCCCCTGTATCACTGTGTTTTCGCGCACCTCTCATACCTTCTCCTATATCACTGCGTATTCGCGCACCTCTTATACCTTCCCCTATATCACCATGTTTCCCCTATATCGACGTGTTTTTACGCACCTCTGATACCTTCACGTATATCACCGTGTTTTCCAGGACATCCTATACCTTCCCCTATATTGCTGTGTTGTTGCGTACCACCCATAGCTTCTTCTATATCGCTGTTTTCGCACAACTCTCATAGCTTGCCATATATTGCGATGTTTTCACGCACGTCTCATAGCTTCCCCAAGATCGCTGTGTTATTGCGCACCTCCCGTAGCTTCCCATATATAGCTGCGTTTTCGCCCACCTCCTATATATTCCTCTATATCGCTGTGTTTTTGCACACCTCTCATACCTTCCCCTATATCACTGTGTGTTCATGCACTTCGCATACCTACCCCTATATCCCTGCGTTTTCACGCAGCGCTCATACTGTCCCCTATGTTGCTGAGTTTTTGTGGACCACTCATCGCTTCCCCTGTATTGACGTGTTCTCACACACCTCTCATATCTTCACGTACATTGCCGCGTTTTTGCGCACCTCCCACAGCTTCCCCTATAGCACTCTGTTTTCGCGCACCTCTCATTATTTTCCCTATATCGCCATGTTTTCGCGCACCTCCTATACCTTCCCCTCTCTCACTGTGTTATTGGGCACCACCCATAGAATCGCCTATATCATTGCGTTTTCATGCACCTCTCATCCCTTCCCCTATATCGCCGTGTTTTCACGCACCTCTCTTACATTCCCCTACATCGCGGTGTTATTGCGCACCTCTCATAGCTTCCCCATATCGCTGTGTTTTCGCGCATGTTGCATACCTTCCCTTATATCGCTGTGTTTTCGCTCACCTCTCATAGCTGCCGCTATATCGCTGTGTGTTCGCGCAACTCTCATACCTTCCCCTATGGAGCTGCGTTTTCTCTCACCTCTCATACATTCCCCTACATCGCCATGTTTTCGCGCAATGCTCATACCTTCCTCTATATCAGTGTGGTTTTGCTCACCTATCATAGCTTCCCCTATATCGCTGTGTTATCACGTACCTCTCATAGCTTCCTTATATCGTTGTGTTTTCGCCCACCTCTCATACCTTCCCCTGTATTGCAGTGTTTTTGCTCACCTCTCATAGCTTTGCCTATATTGCCGTGTTCTCGCGCATCACTCATACCTTCCCCTTTTTAACTGAGTTTTCGCTCATCTCTCATACCTTCCCCATATCGCTGTGATTTCGCACAACTCCCATAGATTCCCCATATCGCTGTGTTTTTGCACACCGCTCATACCTTCCCCTGTATCGCAGTGTTATTGCGCACCTCTCATAGCTTCCCCATATCGCTGTGCTTTCGCGCACGTCGCATACCTTCCCTTATATCGCTGTGTTTTCGCTCACCTCTCATAGCTGCTGCTATATCGCCGTGTGTTCACGCAGCTCTCATACCTTCCCCTATAGAGCTGCGTTTTCTCTCGCCTCTCATACATTCCCCTACATCGCCATGTTTTCGCGCAACGCTCATACCTTCCTCTATATCAGTGTGGTTTTGCTCACCTATCATAGCTTCCCCTATATCGCTGTGTTATCACGTACCTCTCATAGCTTCCTTATATCGTTGTGTTTTCGCCCACCTCTCATACCTTCCCCTGTATTGCAGTGTTTTTGCTCACCTCTCATAGCTTTGCCTATATTGCCGTGTTCTCGCGCATCACTCATACCTTCCCCTTTTTAACTGAGTTTTCGCTCATCTCTCATACCTTCCCCATATCGCTGTGATTTCGCACAACTCCCATAGATTCCCCATATCGCTGTGTTTTTGCACACCGCTCATACCTTCCCCTGTATCGCAGTGTTATTGCGCACCTCTCATAGCTTCCCCATATCGCTGTGCTTTCGCGCACGTCGCATACCTTCCCTTATATCGCTGTGTTTTCGCTCACCTCTCATAGCTGCCGCTATATCGCCGTGTGTTCACGCAGCTCTCATACCTTCCCCTATAGAGCTGCGTTTTCTCTCGCCTCTCATACATTCCCCTACATCGCCATGTTTTCGCGCAACGCTCATACCTTCCTCTATATCAGTGTGGTTTTGCTCACCTATCATAGCTTCCCCTATATCGCTGTGTTATCACGTACCTCTCATAGCTTCCCTATATCATTGTGTTTTCGCCCACCTCTCATACCTTCCCCTATATCGCAGTGTTTTTGCTCACCTCTCATAGCTTTCCCTATATTGCCATGTTCTCGCGCATCACTCATACCTTCCCCTTTTTAGCTGAGTTTTCGCTCATCTCTCATATCTTCCCCATATCGCTGTGTTTTCACGCAACACTCATCCCTTCCCCTATATCGCTGTGATTTCGCACAACTCCCATAGATTCCCCGTATCGCTGTTTTTGCGCACCACTCATACCTTCCCCTATATCGCAGTGTTTTCGCTCACCTCTTATAGCTTCACGTATATCGCCGTGTTTTCGCGCACCTCCCATACCTTCCCCTATGTTGCTGTGTTGTCGCGTACCTCCCATAGCTTCCGCTATATCACTGTTTTCGCACACCTCTCATTGCTTGCCATATATTACGATGTTTTCGCGTACCTCTCATAGCTTCCCCAACATCGCTGTCTTTTCGCGTACCTCTCATACCTTCTTCTATATCACAATGTTTTCACGCACCTCCCATAGGTTTCCATATATCACTGTGTTTTCATGCACCTCTCATCCCTACCCCTATATCGCTGTGATTTCGTACACTGCCCATAGCTTCCCGTATATCGCTGTGTTTTCGTGCACCTCTCATACCTTCCCCTGTATTGCTCTGTTTTCACGCACCTCCCATAATTTCCCATATATCGCCATGTTTTTGCTCACCTCTCATGCCTTCCCCTCAAAGCTTCCTCTCTATTGCTGTGTTCTCGTGCACCTCAAAGAGCTTAACAAATATTGCAATGTTTTTGTGCACCTCTCATAGCTTCCCCCAAATTGCTGTGATTTCGCGCACCTCGCATAGCTTCTCCTATATCATTGTGTTTTCGCCCACCTCTAATACCTTCCTCTATATCACTGTGTTATTGCTCACCTCTCATAGCTTTGCCTATATTGCCGTGTTCTCGCGCATCACTCATACCTTCCCCTTTTTAGCTGAGTTTTCGCTCATCTCTCATACCTTCCCCTATATCGCTGTGCTTTCGCGCAACACCCATAGCTTCCCCTATATCGTTGTGTTTTCACGCACCACTCATCCCTTCCCCTATATCGCTGTGATTTCGCACAACTCCCATAGATTCCTCGTATCGATGTGTTTTTGCGCACCACTCATACCTTCCCCTATATCGCAGTGTTTTCGCTCACCTCTTATAGCTTCACGTATATCGCCGTGTTTTCGCGCACCTCCCATACCTTCCCCTATGTTGCTGTGTTGTCGCGTACCTCCCATAGCTTCCGCTGTATCACTGTTTTCGCACACCTCTCATTGCTTGCCATATATTACGATGTTTTCGCGTAGCTCTCATAGCTTCCCCAACATCGCTGTCTTTTCGCGTACCTCTCATACCTTCCTCTGTATCGCAATGTTTTCACGCACCTCCCATAGGTTCCCATATACCACTGTGTTTTCATGCACCTCTCATCCCTACCCCTATATCACTGTGATTTCGCACACTGCCCATAGCTTCCCGTATATCGCTGTGTTTTCGTGCACCTGTCATACCTTCCCCTGTATTGCTCTGTTTTCACACACCTCCCATAATTTCCCATATATCGCCATGTTTTTGCTCACCTTCCCCTCAAAGCTTCCTCTCTATTGCTGTGTTCTCGTGCACCTCAAAGAGCTTAACAAATATTGCAATGTTTTTGTGCACCTCTCATAGATTCCCCCAAATCGCTGTGATTTCGCGCACCTCGCATAGCTTCTCCTATATCACTGTGTTATTGCTCACTTCTCATAGCTTTACCTATATCGCCGTGTTCTCGCGCATCACTCATACCTTCCCCTTTTTAACTGAGTTTTCGCTCATCTCTCATACCTTCCCCTTATCGATTTTTTTTCACGCACATCTGATACATTCACGTATATCGTCGTGTTTTTGCATACCTCCCATAGCATCCCTTGTATCACTGTGTTTTCGTGCAACTCTCATACATTTCCCTATATCGCCGTGTTTTCGCGCACCTCCTGTACCTTCCCCTATATCGTTGTGTTTTCGCGCACCTCCCCTAGCTTCCCCTATATCACTGTGTTTTCACACACCTCTCATCCCTTCCCCTATATCGCTGTGTTTTCGCACAACACCCATAGCATCCCCTATATCGCTGTGTTGTCACGCGCCTCTCATAGCTTCCCGCTTATCACTGTCTTTTCACGCACCCCTCATACCTACCCCTATATCGCCATGTTTTCGCAGACTTCTCGTACCTTCCCCTATATTGCTGTGTTTTAGCGCACCTCTCATCACTTCCGCTATATCGCTCTGCTTTTGCGCACCTCCCATAGCTTCGCCTACATCGCCATATATCGCCGTTTTCATGCACTTTCCATAGTTTCCCATGTATCGACATATTTTTGCGCACCTCTCGTACCTTTCCCTTTTTCGCTGTGTTATCGCGCACCTTTCGTAGCTTCCCCTCCAGCACTGTGTTCTCATGCACATCTCATAGCTTTCCATATATTGCAATGTTTTCGCTCACCTCCCATAGCTTCCCCATATCAGTGTTATTGCTCACTTCTCATACCTTCCCCTATATCGCCGTGTTTTCGTGCATCTCCCATACCTTCCCCTATATCGCTTTGTTTTCGCGCACCTCCCATAGATTCCCCCATATCGCTGTGTTTTTGTACACATCTCATACCTTCCCCTGTATTGCTGTGTTATCACGTACCTCTCAAAGCTTCCCCTCTGTCGCTGTGTTCTCGTGCACCTCTCATAGCTTAACATATATTGCAATGTTTTCGTGCACGTCTCATAGCTTCCCCCAAATCATTGTGTTTTCGTGCACCATTCATCGCTTCCCCTATATCGCCATATTTTCGCCCACCTCTCATACCTTCCCCAATATCATTGTGTTTTCGCACAATTCTCATACCTTCCCCTGTATCGCTGTGTTTTTGCTCACCTGTTATAGCTTCCCCTATATCGCCGTGTTTTCGTGCACCTCTCATACCTTCCCGTATATCGACATGTTTTCATGCACCTCTGATACCTTCACGTATATCGCCGTGTTTTCGCACATGTCCCATACCTTCCTCTGTATCACTGTGTTTTCACGCACCTCTCATACCTTTCCCTATATTGATGTGTTGTCGCGTACCTCACATAGCTTCCGCTATTTCACTGTTTTCGCACACCTCACATAGCTTACCCAAGATCACTGAGTTTTCGCGTAACTCTCATCACTTCCACTATATCGCTGTGATTTCGCACAACTCTCATAGCTTCCCCTATATCGCTGTGTTTTCTCGCACCTCCCATAGCTTCCCCAATATCATTGTGTTTTCGCACACCTCTCATACCTTCTCCTGCATCACTGTGTTTTTGCTCACCTGTTATAGCTTCCCCTATATCGCCGTGTTTTCATGCACCTCTCATACCTTCCCGTATTTCGACGTGTTTTCACGCACCTCTGATACCTTCACGTATATCGCCGTGTTTTCACGCATGTCCCATACCTTCCTCTGTATCACTGTGTATTCGCGCACCTCTCATAACTTCCCCTATATTGCCGTGTTTTCGGGCACCTCCCACAGCTTCCCCTATATCACTGTGTTTTCCTGCAGCTCTCATCCCTTCCCCTATGTCGCTGTGATTTCGCCTACCTCCCATAGCTCCCGCTATATTGCTGTTTTCGCACACCTCTCATAGCTTGCAATATATTGCGATGTTTTCGGGCACCTCTCATAGCTTCCCCAACATGGCTGTGTTTTGTGCACCTCTCATACCTTCTCCTATATCGCAATGTTTCACGCACCTCCCATAGATTCCCCTATATCACAGTGTTTTCTCGCACCTCTGATACCTTCCCCTATATCGCTCTGTTCTCGCGCACCTCCCACAGCTTCCCCTATATCACTGTGTTTTCGCGTACTTCTCATAACTTCCCCTATATCGCCGTGTTTTCACGCACCTCTCATACCTTCCCCTATATCGCGGTGTTATTGTGCACCTCTCATAGCTCCCCCATGTCGCTGTGCTTCCCGTACGTCGCATATCTTCCCCTATAGAGCTGCGTTTTCTCTCACTTCTCATACCTTCCCCTAGATCGCCGTGTTTTCGTGCACCTCTCATACATTCCCCTACATCGCCATGTTTTCGCACACCGCTCATACTTTCCTCTATATCGGTGTGTTTTTGCGCACCTCTCATAGCTTCCCCTATATTGCAATGTTATGACACACCTCTCACAGCTTCCCCTACATCGCCGTGTTTTCGCACATCTCTCATACTTTCCCCTATATAGATGTGTTTTCGCGCACCTCTCATAATTTCCACTATATCGCTGCGTTTTCGCGCACGTCCCATTCCTTCCCATATCTTGCTCAGTTTTCGCACACATTCCTTAGCTTCCCATATATCACTGTGTTTTCACTTCCCTCTCATACCTTCCACTAAATCACTGTGTTTTCGCGCACCTCTCATATATTCCACTATAGCGCTGTGTTTTTGCGCACCTCCCATACCTTCCCCAATATGGCTGTGTTTTCGCACACCTCCCATAGCTTCCCCTATATCGCTGCAGTTTCGCGCACCTTTCATTGCTTCCCCTATATCGCTGTGTTTTCCCACACCTCTTATAGCTTCCCCTATATCGCCGTGTTTTCATGCACCTCTCATATCTTCCCCTATATCTCTGTGTTATCAAGCAGCTCTCATAGCTTCCCCTATATTGCTGCGTTTTCGTGTACCTCACATAGCTTCCGCTATATCTCTGTTTTCGCACACCTCTCATAGCTTGCCATATACTGCGATGTTTTCGCGCACCTCTCATACCTTCCAGTATATCGCTGTGTTTTCGCGCACATCCCATACCTTCCCATATCTTCAGCAGGTTTTCGCGCACCTGGCATAGCTTCCTCTATATCTCTGTTTTCTCGCACCTCTGATACCTTCCCCTGTATTGCTCTGTTCTCGCACCCCTTTCATAGCTTCCCATTTATCATTCTGTTTTCACGCACTTCTCATACATTCTCCTGTATCGCCGTGTTTTCACGCACCTCTCGTAGCTTTCCCTTTATCGCTCTGTTTTCGTGCACCATTAATAGCTTCCCATATATCACTGCATTTTCACGCACGACTCATACATTCCCCTATATCGCCACGTATTCGCGCACCTCCCTTAGATTCTCCTATATCGCTGTGTTTTCGTGCACCTCTCATATCTGCCCCATATGACCCTGTTTTCACGCACCTCCCTTAGCTTCCCATATATCGCTGTGTACTCGCGCACCTCTCGTAGCTTCCCTTGTGTTGCAATGTTTTCGCGCACCTCTCATAGCTTCCCCCAAATCGCTGTGCTTTTACGCACTTCTCATAGCTTCCGCTATATCGCCATGTTCTCGTGCACCACGCATAGCTTTCCCTACATTGCTGTGTTTTCGCGCACCTCTCATACATTCTCCTATATCGTTGTGTTTTCACGCACCTCCCGTAGCTTCCCTTATATTGCTGTGGTTTCTCACACCTCTCATACCTTACCCTATATCGCACTGTTTTCAGTGACCTCCCATAGCTTCCCATTTATCGCCGTGTTTTTGCGCACCTCTCATACATTCCTCTACATCGCCATGTTTTCATGTACTGCTCATATCTTCCTCTGTATCGGTGTGTTTTTGCGCACCTCTCATAGCTTCCCCTATATTGCGATGTTTTCGCGCACCTCTCAGAGCTTCCCCCAAATCGCTGTGCT
The DNA here is from genome assembly GCF_030028105.1 of Mobula birostris. Lineage (NCBI taxonomy): Eukaryota > Metazoa > Chordata > Chondrichthyes > Myliobatiformes > Myliobatidae > Mobula > Mobula birostris. Next base: position 1,204,106 of record NW_027274693.1, on the reverse strand, counting down.
TTTACGCACCTCTCATAGCTTCCCCTAAATTGCTGTGTATTCGCGCACCTCTCATAGCTTCCCCTGTATCGCTGTGTTTTCTCGCACCTCTCATACCTTCCCCAAAATCGCTCTGTTTTCGCGCACCTCTCATAGCTTCCCATATATCACTGTGTTTTCACGCTCATCGCATACCTACCCCTATATCACTGTGTTTTCACGCACATCCCATAACTTCCGCTATATTGCTGTGTTTTCGTGTACCTCCCATAGCTTCCATTATATCTCTGTTTTCGCACACCTCTGATAGCTTGCAATATACTGCGATGTTTTTGCGCACCTCTCATAGCTTCCCCTAAATTGCTGTGTATTCGCGCACCTCTCATAGCTTCCCCTGTATCGCTGTGTTTTCTCACACCTCTCATACCTTCCCCAAAATCGCTCTGTTTTCGCGCACCTCCCATAGCTTCCCATATATCACTGTGTTTTCACGCTCATCGCATACCTACCCCTATATCACTGTGTTTTCACGCACATCCCATAACTTCCCCTATATTGCTGTGTTTTTGTGTTCCTCCCATAGTTTCCCCTAAATTGCTGTTTTTTCACACACCTCACGTATCTCCCTCTATATCACCATGTTTTCGCGCACCTGGCATAGCTTCCTCTATATCTCTGTGTTTTCTCGCACCTCTGATACCTTCACCTATATCGCTATGTTGTCACACACCTCCCATAGCTTCCCATATATCACTGTGTTTTCGCTCACCTCTTATAGCTTCCCCTATATCGCTGTGTTTTCACGCACCTCTCATATCTTCCCCTATATTGCTGTGTTATCAAGCAGCTCTCGCAGCTTCCCCTATACTGCTATGTTTTCATGTACCTTCCATATCTTCCGCTATATCTCTGCTTTCGCAAACCTCTAATAGCTTGCCATATTCTGCGATGTTTTCACACACCTCTCATACTTTCTCCTATATCGCCATGTTCTCTCGCACCTCTCATACCTTCCCCTATATCGCTGTGTTTTCGCGCACCTCTCATAGCTTCCCCTATATCACCGTGTCTTCGCAGACCTCTCATAATTCCCCTATATTGCTGTGTTTCAGCGGACCTCTCATATCTTCCCTTATATCGCTGTGTTTTCACGCACCTCCCGTATCTTCCCCTATGTTGCTGTGCTCTCGTGCACCTCTCATCACTTCCCCTACATTGCTCTGCTTTCGTGCACCTCCCATAGCTTCCCTTATATCACAGTGTTTTCTCGCACCTCTCATACCTTCCTCTATATCGCTCTGTTTTCGTGCACGTCCCATACCTTCCCATATATCGCTGTGTTTTCGCGCACCTCTCATACATTCCCCTACATTGCCATGTTTTTGCGCACCTACCATAGCTTCCCCTGTATTTCTGTGTTTTCGTGCACATCTCATACATTCCGCTGTATCACTGTGTTTTCGCACACCTACCATAACTTCCCTTATATCGTTGTATTTTTGCGCACATCCCATAGCTTCCCCGATATCGCCGTGTTTTCGCGCACCTCTCATATATTCCACTATAGCGCTGTGTTTTCACGCACCTCCCATGCCTTCCCCAATATGGCTGTGTTGTCGCACACCTCCCATAGCTTCCCCTATATTGCTGTAGCTTCGCGCACCTTTCATAGCTTCCCCGATATTATTGTGTTTTCGCGCACCTCTCATACCTTCCCATATATCACTGTGTTTTCGCTCACCTCTTATAGTTTTCCCCAAAATCACCGTGTTTTCGCGCACCTATCATATCTTCCCTTATATCGCTGTGCTATCAAGCAGCTCTCATAGCTTCCCCTATATTGTTCTGTTTTCGTGTACCTCCCATAGCTTCCCCTAAATCGCTGTTTTTTCACGCACCTCACGTATCTTCCTCTATATCGCCGTGTTTTCGCGCACCTGGCATAGCTTCCTCTATATCTCTATGTTTTCTCACACCTCTGATACATTCACCTATATCGCTCTGTTGTCACACTCCTCCCATAGCTTCAAATATATTGTTGTGTTTTTGTGTACCTCTTATACCGTCCCCTACGTTGCTGTGTTTTCATGCACCTTTCATACATTCTCCTATATCGCCGTGTTTTCACGCACCTCCCATAGCTTCCCATATATCGCTGTGTTTTCTTGCACCTCCCATAGATTTCCCCATATAGCTATTTTTTCGTCCACCTCTCATAACTTCCGCTATATCGCTGTGTTTTCGTGCACCTGTCATAGCTTCCCCTATATGGTTGTGCTTTCACGCACCTCATATAGCTTCTCCTATATCGTTGTGTTTTCCCGCACCTCTCATAGCTTCCCCCATATCACTGTCTTTTCGCTAACCTCTCATACCTTCACCTATATCGCCGTGCTTTCGCAGAACTCTCATGATTCCCCTATATTGCTGTGTTTCAGCGCGCCGCTGATACCTTCCCCTATATAGCTGCATTTTCACGCACCTCCCGTAGCTTCCCCTATGTCGCTGTGCTTTCGTGCACCTCTCATTAATTCCGTTATATTGCTCTGCTTTCGCGCACCTCCCATAACTTCCCCTACATCCCTGTGTTTTTGCGCACCTCTCATAACTGCCCCTATATCACTTTGTTTTCACGCACCTCCCATAGCATCCTATATATCTGAGTTTTCTCGCGCCTCTGATACCTTCCCCTATATCGCTGTGTTTTCGCGCACGTCTCATAGCTTCCCCCATATCACTGTCTTTTCACGCACCTCTCATACCTTCACCTATATCGCCGTGTTTTCACAGACCTCTCATAATTCCCCTATATTGCTGTGTTTCAATGCACCTCTCATACCTTCCCCTATATCGCCCTGTTTTCACGCACTTCCTATAGCTTCCCATATATCGCCGTGTTTTTGCGCACCTCTCATAGCTTCCCCCAAATTGCTGTGCTTTTACACACCTCTCATAGCTTCCCCTATATCGCCCTGTTCTCGTGCACCTCCCATAGTTTCCACTAAATCACTGTGTTTTCTCGCACCTCTCATACCCTCACCTATATCGTTGTGTTTTCACACACCTCTCATACCTTCAACTATATCGATGTGTTTTCGCACACCTCTCGTAGCTTCCCCATATCGATGTGTTTTTGCGTAACTTTCATACCTTCCCCTATATCGCTGTGTTTTTGTGCACCTCTCATAGCTTCCCCCATATCACTGTCTTTTGGTGCACCTCTCATACCTTCCCCTATATCGCTGTGTTTTCAAGCACCTCCCGTAGCTTCCACTATGTCGCTGTGCTCTCGTGCACCTCTCGTCACTTCCCCTATATCGCCCTGTTTTCGCGCACCTTCCATAGCTTCCCCAATATGGCTGTGTTTTCATGCACCTCTCATACCTTCCCATATATCGCTGTGTTTTCACGCACCTCGCATACCTTCCCTTATATTGTTGTATTTTTGCGCACCTCTCATACCTTCCACTTTATCGATGTGTTTCGCGCACCTCTCATAGCTTCCCCTGTATCGATGTGTTTTCCCGTACCTCTCATACCTTCTCCTACATCACTGTGTTTTCACACACCTCCCACAGCTTCCCCTTTTTCGCCGTGTTTTCGTGCACCTCCTAGCTTCCCATATATTGCGATGTTTTCGTGCACCTCTCATCGCTTTCCCCAAAACACTGTGTTTTTGCACACCTCTCATATCTTCTCCCATATAGCCGTGTTCTGGCGCACATCACATAGCTTCCCCTACATCGCTGTGTTTTCGCACACCTCTCATTCCTTCTGCTATATCGCCGTCTTTTCATGCACCTCCCGTAGCTTCCCCTATATTGCTGTGTTTTCTTGCACTTGTCGTGCCTTCCCCTATATCGCCGTGTTTTCGCGCAGCTCACATACCTTCCCTTATGTCGTTGTGTTTTCGTGCACCTCTTTTAACTTCCACTACATCAATGAGCTTTTGCGCACCTCTCATAGCTTCCCCTATATCGCTGTGTTTTCTCGTATCTCTCATAGCTTCCCCCATATCGCTGTGTTTTCTCGCACCTCTGATACCTTCCCCAAAATCGCTCTGTTTTCGTGCACCTCCCATAGCTTCCCATATATCACTGTGTTTTCACGCTCTTCGCATACCTACCCCTATATCACTGTGTTTTCACGCACGTCCCATATCTTCCCATATATTGCTGTGTTTTCTTGCACCTCCCACAGCTTCCCCTGTATTGCTGTGTTTTCTTGCACCTCCCACAGCTTTCCCTGCATTGCTGTATTTTCACGCATATCTCATACATTCCGCTGTATCACTGTGTTTTCGCACACCTCCCATAGCTTTCACTATATCGCTGTGTTTTCGCTCACGTCTCAGAGCGTTCCCTATATTGATGTGTTTTCGCGTACCTCCCATAGCTTCCTCTATATCGCCATTTTTTCGCGCACCTCTCATATCTTCCCCTATAGCGCTGTGTTTTCACGCAGCTCCCATACCTTCCCATTATCGCTGTGTTTTCGCGCACCTCCCAGAGCTTCCCCAATATGGCTGTGTTTTCATGCACCTCTCATACCTTCCCATATATCGCTGTGTTTTCACGCACCTCGCATACCTTCCCCGATATTGTTGTATTTTTGCACACCTTTCATACCTTCCACTATATCGATGTGTTTCGCGCACCTCTCGTAGCTTCCCCTGTATCGATGTGTTTTTGCGCACCTCTCATAACTGCCCCTGTATCGCCGTGTTTTTGCAGACCTCTCATAGCTTCCCCCATATCGCTGTATTTTCGCGCACTTCGCATAACTTCCCCTTATCGCTGTGTTTTCGCGCACCTCCCATATCTGCCCCAATATGGCTGTGTTTTTGCGCACCTCTCATAACTTCTCCTGTATCGCTGTGTTTTCGCACACTTCCCATTTTTTCCCCTATATTGTCGTGTTTTCACGCACCTCTCATATCTTCCCCTGTATCGCGGTGTTATCAAACGGCTCTCATAGCTTCTCCTATATTGCTGTGTTTTCGTATACCTCCCAGAGCTTCCGCCATATCACTGTTTTCGCACACCTCTCATAGCTTGCCATATATTGTGATGTTTTCGCACACCTCTCATAGCTTCCCCTAAATCACTGTGTTTTCACGCACCCCGCATAGCTTCCCCAATATTGTTGTGTTTTCGCGCACCTCTCATACCTTCCCCTTTTTAGCTGAGTTTTCACTCATCTCTCATACCTTCCCCTCTGTCGACGTGTTTCACGCACCTCTCATACCTTCCCCTATATCGCCGTATTTTCATGCACCTCCCATAGCTTCCCATATATCGCTGTGTTTTTGCGTGCTTTTCATACTTTCCCCTATATCGCTGTGTTTTTGCGCACCTCCCATAGCTTCACCTATATCGCTGTGTTTTCGTGCACCTCTGATGGCTTCCCCTATATCACTGTGTTTTTGCGCACCTCCCACAGCTTCCTCGAAATCGCTGTGTTTTTGTGCACCTCTGATACCTTCCCCTATATCGTTGTGTTTTCCTGCACATCTCATACCGTACCCTATATCACTGCATTTTCGCCCACCTCTCGTCGCTTCCCCTATATCGACCTGTTTTCAAGCACCTCTCATACATTTACGTATATCACTGTGTGTTCGCGCACCTCCCATAGCTTCCGCTAGATCACTGTTTTTTCCCGCACCTCTCATACCTTCCCCTATATCGCCGTGTTTTGGCGCACCTCTCATAGCTTCCCCTATATCGCTGTGTTTTCGCGCACCTCGCATATCTTCCCCTATATCGATGTGTTTTCGCGCACCTCTCATAGCTTCCCCTATATTGTTGTGTTTTCTCGCACTTCTCATACCTTCCCCAAAATCGCCGTGTTTTGGCGCACCTCTCATAGCTTCCCCTATATCGCTGTGTTTTCGCGCACCTCGCATATCTTCCCCTATATCGATGTGTTTTCGCGCACGTCTCATAGCTTCCCCCATATCACTGTCTTTTCACGCACCTCTCATACCTTCACCTATATCGCCGTGTTTTCACAGACCTCTCATAATTCCCCTATATTGCTGTGTTTCAATGCACCTCTCATACCTTCCCCTATATCGCCCTGTTTTCACGCACTTCCTATAGCTTCCCATATATCGCCGTGTTTTTGCGCACCTCTCATAGCTTCCCCCAAATTGCTGTGCTTTTACACACCTCTCATAGCTTCCCCTATATCGCCCTGTTCTCGTGCACCTCCCATAGTTTCCACTAAATCACTGTGTTTTCTCGCACCTCTCATACCCTCACCTATATCGTTGTGTTTTCACACACCTCTCATACCTTCAACTATATCGATGTGTTTTCGCACACCTCTCGTAGCTTCCCCATATCGATGTGTTTTTGCGTAACTTTCATACCTTCCCCTATATCGCTGTGTTTTTGTGCACCTCTCATAGCTTCCCCCATATCACTGTCTTTTGGTGCACCTCTCATACCTTCCCCTATATCGCTGTGTTTTCAAGCACCTCCCGTAGCTTCCACTATGTCGCTGTGCTCTCGTGCACCTCTCGTCACTTCCCCTATATCGCCCTGTTTTCGCGCACCTTCCATAGCTTCCCCAATATGGCTGTGTTTTCATGCACCTCTCATACCTTCCCATATATCGCTGTGTTTTCACGCACCTCGCATACCTTCCCTTATATTGTTGTATTTTTGCGCACCTCTCATACCTTCCACTTTATCGATGTGTTTCGCGCACCTCTCATAGCTTCCCCTGTATCGATGTGTTTTCCCGTACCTCTCATACCTTCTCCTACATCACTGTGTTTTCACACACCTCCCACAGCTTCCCCTTTTTCGCCGTGTTTTCGTGCACCTCCTAGCTTCCCATATATTGCGATGTTTTCGTGCACCTCTCATCGCTTTCCCCAAAACACTGTGTTTTTGCACACCTCTCATATCTTCTCCCATATAGCCGTGTTCTGGCGCACATCACATAGCTTCCCCTACATCGCTGTGTTTTCGCACACCTCTCATTCCTTCTGCTATATCGCCGTCTTTTCATGCACCTCCCGTAGCTTCCCCTATATTGCTGTGTTTTCTTGCACTTGTCGTGCCTTCCCCTATATCGCCGTGTTTTCGCGCAGCTCACATACCTTCCCTTATGTCGTTGTGTTTTCGTGCACCTCTTTTAACTTCCACTACATCAATGAGCTTTTGCGCACCTCTCATAGCTTCCCCTATATCGCTGTGTTTTCTCGTATCTCTCATAGCTTCCCCCATATCGCTGTGTTTTCTCGCACCTCTGATACCTTCCCCAAAATCGCTCTGTTTTCGTGCACCTCCCATAGCTTCCCATATATCACTGTGTTTTCACGCTCTTCGCATACCTACCCCTATATCACTGTGTTTTCACGCACGTCCCATATCTTCCCATATATTGCTGTGTTTTCTTGCACCTCCCACAGCTTCCCCTGTATTGCTGTGTTTTCTTGCACCTCCCACAGCTTTCCCTGCATTGCTGTATTTTCACGCATATCTCATACATTCCGCTGTATCACTGTGTTTTCGCACACCTCCCATAGCTTTCACTATATCGCTGTGTTTTCGCTCACGTCTCAGAGCGTTCCCTATATTGATGTGTTTTCGCGTACCTCCCATAGCTTCCTCTATATCGCCATTTTTTCGCGCACCTCTCATATCTTCCCCTATAGCGCTGTGTTTTCACGCAGCTCCCATACCTTCCCATTATCGCTGTGTTTTCGCGCACCTCCCAGAGCTTCCCCAATATGGCTGTGTTTTCATGCACCTCTCATACCTTCCCATATATCGCTGTGTTTTCACGCACCTCGCATACCTTCCCCGATATTGTTGTATTTTTGCACACCTTTCATACCTTCCACTATATCGATGTGTTTCGCGCACCTCTCGTAGCTTCCCCTGTATCGATGTGTTTTTGCGCACCTCTCATAACTGCCCCTGTATCGCCGTGTTTTTGCAGACCTCTCATAGCTTCCCCCATATCGCTGTATTTTCGCGCACTTCGCATAACTTCCCCTTATCGCTGTGTTTTCGCGCACCTCCCATATCTGCCCCAATATGGCTGTGTTTTTGCGCACCTCTCATAACTTCTCCTGTATCGCTGTGTTTTCGCACACTTCCCATTTTTTCCCCTATATTGTCGTGTTTTCACGCACCTCTCATATCTTCCCCTGTATCGCGGTGTTATCAAACGGCTCTCATAGCTTCTCCTATATTGCTGTGTTTTCGTATACCTCCCAGAGCTTCCGCCATATCACTGTTTTCGCACACCTCTCATAGCTTGCCATATATTGTGATGTTTTCGCACACCTCTCATAGCTTCCCCTAAATCACTGTGTTTTCACGCACCCCGCATAGCTTCCCCAATATTGTTGTGTTTTCGCGCACCTCTCACACCTTCCCCTTTTTAGCTGAGTTTTCACTCATCTCTCATACCTTCCCCTCTGTCGACGTGTTTCACGCACCTCTCATACCTTCCCCTATATCGCCGTATTTTCATGCACCTCCCATAGCTTCCCATATATCGCTGTGTTTTTGCGTGCTTTTCATACTTTCCCCTATATCGCTGTGTTTTTGCGCACCTCCCATAGCTTCACCTATATCGCTGTGTTTTCGTGCACCTCTGATGGCTTCCCCTATATCACTGTGTTTTTGCGCACCTCCCACAGCTTCCTCGAAATCGCTGTGTTTTTGTGCACCTCTGATACCTTCCCCTATATCGTTGTGTTTTCCTGCACATCTCATACCGTACCCTATATCACTGCATTTTCGCCCACCTCTCGTCGCTTCCCCTATATCGACCTGTTTTCAAGCACCTCTCATACATTTACGTATATCACTGTGTGTTCGCGCACCTCCCATAGCTTCCGCTAGATCACTGTTTTTTCCCGCACCTCTCATACCTTCCCCTATATCGCCGTGTTTTGGCGCACCTCTCATAGCTTCCCCTATATCGCTGTGTTTTCGCGCACCTCGCATATCTTCCCCTATATCGATGTGTTTTCGCGCACCTCTCATAGCTTCCCCTATATTGTTGTGTTTTCTCGCACTTCTCATACCTTCCCCAAAATCGCTCTGTTTTCGCGCACCTCTCATAGTTTCCCATATATCACTGTTTTCATGCTCCTCGCATACCTATCCCTATATTACTGTGTTTTCACGCACGTCCCATGCCTTCCCATATATTGCTGTGTTTTCTTGCACCTCCCACAGCTTCCCCTGCATTGCTGTGTTTTCGCGCACATCTCATACATTCCGTTATATCGCTGCATTTTCGTGCACCTCTCATACCTTCCCATATATGGCTCTGTTGTCGTGCACCTCCCATGGCTTCCCATATATTGCTGCGTTTTCTCACACCACTCATACCTTCCCCTACATCTCTGTGTTTTCGCGCACGTCTCATACTTACTCATATAAAGCCGTGTTTTCACGCACCTCCCATAGCTTCCCCTGTATCACTGTGTTTTCTCGCACCTCATATACCTTCCCCTACATCCCTCAGTTTTCGCGCACCTCCCGCAGCTTCCCATAAATCGCTGCGTTTTCGTGCACTTCTCATAGCTATCCCTATATCGTTATGTTTTCGCTCTCCTTCCATAGCTTCCCCTATATGGCTGTGTTTTCGTGTACCTCTTATACCGTCGCACATATCGCTGAGTTAACAGTCCCCCCTGATAGCTTCCCCTATATCGCCGTGTTTTCACGCACCTCTCATAGCTTCCCCTATATTGCTGTGTTTTTGCGCAAATCTCATACCTTGCACTATATCGATATGTTCACACTCCTCTCGTAGCTTCCACGGTATCGATGTGTTTTCACGCACCTGTCACAGCTTCCCCTCTATCGCCGTGTTTTCACGCAGCTCGCATACCTTCCCCTATGTCGTTGTGTTTTCGTGCACCTCTCATTACTTCCACTATATCGATGTGTTTTTGCGCACCTCTCAAAGCTTCCCCTTTTTTGCCATGATTTCGCGCACCTCTCCTAGCTTCCCAGAAATTCCCAGGAATCTCATACCTTGCACTATATCGATATGTTCACACACCTCTCGTAGCTTCCCCGGTATCGATGTGTTTTCGCGCACCTGTCACAGCTTCCCCTCTATCGCTGTGTTTTCGCGCACCTCGCATACCTTCCCCTATGTCGTTGTGTTTTTGTGCACCTCTCATAGCTTCCCCTATATCGCTGTGTTTTCGCGCACCTCCCATAGCTTCCCCTTTTTCGCCGTGATTTCGCGCACCTCTCCTAGCTTCCCAGAAATTGTGATGTTTTCACGCACCTCTCATCGATTTCCCCAAATCGCTGTACTTTTGCACACCTCTCATATCTTCTCCCATATAGCTGTGTTCTGGCGCACATCGCATAGCTTCCCCTACATTGCTGTGTTTTCACGCACCTCTCATTCCTTCTCCTATATCGCCGTCTTTTCACGCACCTCCCGTAGCTTCCCCTATATTGCTGTGTTGTCTTGCACCTGTCATACCTTCCCCAAAATCGCTCTGTTTTTGCACACCTCCCATAGCTTCCCATATATCACTGTGTTTTCACGCTCCTCGCATACCTACCCCTATATCACTGTGTTTTCACGCACATCTCATATCTTTCCATATATTGCTGTGTTTTCTTGCACCTCCCACAGCTTCCCCTGTATTGCTGTGTTTTCACGCACATCTTATACACTCCGCTGTATCACTGTGTTTTCGTACACCTCCCATAGCTTCCCCTATATCGCCATGTTTTCGCGCACCTCTCATACCTTTCCCTATATTGTTGTGTTTTTGCTCACCTCTCATACCTTCCACTATATCGATGTGTTTCGCGCACCTCTCGTAGCTTCCTCTGCATCGATGTGTTTTCGCGCATCTCTCAAAACTGCCCCTATATCGCCGTGTTTTTGCAGACCTCTCATAGCTTCCCCTATATCGCTGTGTTTTCGCGCACCTCGCATACCTTCCCCTTATAGCTGAGTTTTCGCGCACCTCCCATATCTGCCCCAATATAGCTGTGTTTTCGCGCACCTCTCATAACTTCTCCTGTATCGCTGTGTTTTTGCACACCTCCCATACCTTCCCCAACATGGCTGTGTTATCGTGCACCTCTCATATCTTCCCCTATATCGCTGTTATCAAACAGCTCTCATAGCTTCCCCTATGTTGCTGTGTTTTCGTATACCTCCCAGAGCTTCCGCTATATCACTGTTTTCGCACATCTCTCATAGCTTGCCATATATTGTGATGTTTTCGTACACCTTTCATAGCTTCCATTAAATCGTTGTGTTTTCGCGCACCTCGCATTGCTTTCCCAATATAGTTGTGTTTCCGCGCACCCCTCATACCTTCCCCTTTTTAGCTGAGTTTTCACTCTTCTCTCATACCTTCCCCTATGTCGACGTGTTTCACGCATCTCTCATACCGTCCTCTACATCGCCGTATTTTCACGCACCTCATATAGCTTCCCATATATCGCTGATTTTTTGCGTGCCTATCATACTTTTCTCTATATCGCTGTGTTTTTGCGCACCTCTCATAGCTTCCCCTATATCGCTGTGTTTTTGCACACCTCCCACAGCTTCCTCGAAATCGCTGTGTTTTTGTGCACCTCTAATACCTTCCCCATATCGTTGTGTTTTCACGCAGATCTCATACCGTCCCCTATATCGCTGCATTTTCGCCCACCTCTCGTCGCTTCCCCTATATCGAACTATTTTCAAGCACCTCTCATACATTTACGTATATCACTGTGTGTTCGCGCACCTCCCATAGCTTCCCCTATATCACTGCTTTTTCACGCACCTCCCGTACCTACCCCTATATCGCTGTTTTCGCGCACCTCGCATAGCTTCCCCTCTATCACTGTGTTACCGTTTCCCTCTCATACCTTCACCAAAATCGCTGTGTTTTCGCGCACCTTCCATAGCTTCCCCTATAGATGGAGAGTGACATAGTTAATTCAGAAACAAAGGTTCTGAACTTAAAGAGGGGTAACTTTGAAGGTATGAGACATGAATTAGCTAAGATAGACTGGCAAATGACACTTAAAGGATTGACGGTGGATATGCAATGGCAAGCATTTAAAGGTTGCATGGATGAACTGCAACAAATGTTCATCCCAGTTTGGCAAAAGAATAAATCAAGGAAGGTAGTGCACCCGTGGCTGACAAGAGAAATTAGGTATAGTATCAATTCCAAAGAAGAAGCATACAAATTAACCAGCGAAAGTGGCTCACCTGAGGACTGGGAGAAATTCAGAGTTCAGCAGAGGAGGACAAAGGGCTTAATTAGGAAGGGGAAAAAAGATTATGAGAGAAAACTGGCAGGCAACATAAAAACGGACTGTAAAAGCTTTTATAGATATGTAAAAAGGAAAAGACTGGTAAAGACAAATCTAGGTCCCCTGCAGACAGAAACAGGTGAATTGATTATGGGGAGCAAGGACATGGCAGACCAATTGAATAATTACTTTGGTTCTGTCTTCACTAAGGAGGACATAAATAATCTTCCAGAAATAGTAGGGGACAGAGGGTCCAGTGAGATGGAGGAACTGAGCGAAATACATGTTAGTAGGGAAGTGGTGTTAGGTAAATTGAAGGGATTGAAGGCAGATAAATCCCGAGGGCCAGATGGTCTGCATCCCAGGGTGCTTAAGGAAGTAGCCCAAGAAATAGTGGATGCATTAGTGATAATTTTTCAAAACTCGTTAGATTCTGGACTAGTTCCTGAGGATTGGAGGGTGGCTAATGTAACTCCACTTTTTAAAAAAGGAGGGAGAGAGAAACCAGGGAATTATAGACCGGTTAGCCTAACGTCGGTGGTGGGGAAACTGCTGGAGTCAGTTATCAAGGATGTGATAACAGCACACTTCGAAAGCGGTGAAATGATCGGACAAAGTCAGCATGGATTTGTGAAAGGAAAATCATGTCTGACGAATCTCATAGAATTTTTTGAGGATGTAACTAGTAGAGTGGATAGGGGAGAACCAGTGGATGTGGTATATTTGGATTTTCAGAAGGCTTTTGACAAGGTCCCACACAAGAGATTAGTGTGCAAACTTAAAGCACACGGTATTGGGGGTAAGGTATTGGTGTGGGTGAAGAGTTGGTTAGCAGACAGGAAGCAAAGAGTGGGAATAAACGGGACCTTTTCAGAATGGCAGGCAGTGACTAGTGGGGTACCGCAAGGCTCAGTGCTGGGACCCCAGTTGTTTACAATATATATTAATGACTTGGATGAGGGAATTAAATGCAGCATCTCTATGTTTGCGGATGACACGAAGCTGGGTGGCAGTGTTAGCTGTGAGGAGGATGCTAAGAGGATGCAGGGTGACTTGGATAGGTTAGGTGAGTGGGCAAATTCATGGCAGATGCAATTTAATGTGGATAAATGTGAAGTTATCCACTTTGGTGGCAAAAATAGGAAAACAGATTATTATCTGAATGGTGGCCGATTAGGAAAAGGGGAGGTGCAACGAGACCTGGTTGTCATTATACAGCAGTCATTGAAAGTGGGCATGCAGGTACAGCAGGCGGTGAAAAAGGTGAATGGTATGCTGGCATTTATAGCGAGAGGATTCGAGTACAGGAGCAGGGAGGTACTACTGCAGTTGTACAAGGCCTTGGTGAGACCACACCTGGAGTATTGTGTGCAGTTTTGGTCCCCTAATCTGAGGAAAGACATCCTTGCCATAGAGGGAGTACAAAGAAGGTTCACCAGATTGATTCCTGGGATGGCAGGACTTTCATATGAAGAAAGACTGGATGAACTGGGCTTGTACTCATTGGAATTTAGAAGATTGAGGGGGGATCTGATTGAAACGTATAAGATCCTAAAGGGATTGGACAGGCTAGATGCAAGAAGATTGTTCCCGATGTTGGGGAAGTCCAGAACGAGGGGTCACAGTTTGAGGATAGAGGGGAAGCCTTTTAGGACCGAGATTAGGAAAAACTTCTTCACACAGAGAGTGGTGAATCTGTGGAATTCTCTGCCACAGGAAACAGTTGAGGCCAGTTCATTGGCTATATTTAAGAGGGAGTTAGATATGGCCCTTGTGGCCACGGGGGTCAGGGGGTATGGAGGGAAGGCTGGTGCAGGGTTCTGAGTTGGATGATCAGACATGATCATAATAAATGGCGGTGTAGGCTCGAAGGGCCGAATGGCCTACTCCTGCACCTATTTTCTATGTTTCTACGTATATCTCTGTTTTTGCGCACTTCTAATAGCTTCCTCTATATCGCTGTGTTTTTCCGCACCTCCCATAGCTTCCCCAATATCATTGTGTTTTCGTGCACCTCTCATGCCTTCCCCTATATCACTGTTTTATCAAGCAGTTCTCACAGCTTATCCTATATTGCTGTGTTTTGGCATATCTCCCATAGTTTCTGCTATATCGCTGTGTTTTTGCGTGCCTCTCATACCTTCTTCTATATCACTGTGTTCTCGCGCACCTCTGATAGTTTCAACTATATCGCTGTGTTTTTGCGCACCTCCCATAGCTTCCCCTATATCGCTGCTTTTTTGCTCATCTATCATAGATTTCACTATATCGCCATGTTTTTGCGCACCTCTCATAAGTTTCCCTTTATACCTGAGTTTTTGCTCATCTCTCATACCTTCTCCTATATCGCCGTGTTTTTGCACACCTCCTATAGCTTCCTCTATATCGCTGTGTTTTCGCGCACCTCTCATACCTTTCCCTATATAGTTGTGTTTTAGCGCACCTCGCATAGCTTTGCCTACATCACTTGTTTTCATGCACCTGATATACCGTGCCCTATATTGCTGCATTTTCGCGCACCTCTCATTACGTTCCCTATATCGATGTGATCTCGTGCACCTCTCACAACTTCCCCTATGTCGCCCTGTTTTCACGTGCCTCCCATATCTTCCCATGTATCGCAGTGTTTTCGCGCACCTCTCATAGCTTCCCATATATTGCGATGTTTTCACACACCTCTCGTAGCTTCCCCTATATCGATCTGTTTTCGCGCACCTCTCATACCTTCGCCTATAATGCCGTGTTTTCACGCACCTCCCACAGCCTCCCATACATCGCTGTGTTTTCACCGGCCCCTCATACATTGTCCTTTAGAGCTGTGTTTTCGCGCACCTCCCATAGCTTCCCCTATGTCGCTGTGATCACGTGCACCTCTCATCAATTCCCCTGTATCGCTCTGCTTTCGCGCACCTCTCATAGTTTCCCCTATATCGCCGTGTTTTCACGCAATTCCCATAGCTTCCCCTATATCGCTGTTTTCTCGCACCTCTCATACCTTCCCCTATATCGCTGTGTCTTAGTTCACCTCTCATAACTTCCCCTATATTGCTGTGTTTTCGCGCTCCTCTCATGCAATCTCCTACATCGCCGTGTTTTCGCGCACCTCTCCTACCTTCAACGATATCGCTGTGTTTTTGCGCACATCCCATACCTTCCCATATATCGCTGTGTTTTCGGTCACCTCCGATAGCTTCCCCTATATCACTGTGTTTTTGCTCACATCTCATAGATTTGCCGATATCGCCATGTTTTCGTGCACCTCTCAGACCTTACCCTATATAGCTGTGTTTTCGTTCACCTCCCATAGCTACTCCTATATCGCTGTGTTTTCTCGCACCTCACATCCCTTCCCCTATATCGCTGTGTTTTGCGCACCTCTCATACATTCCCCTACATCGCCATGTTTTTGCGCACCTCTTATAGCTTCCCCTAAATCGCTGTGTATTCGCGCACCTCTCATAACTTCCCCTATATAGCTGTGTTTTCGCTCACCTCTCATAACTTCCCCATATCGCCCTGTTTTCACGCTCCTCACATAGCTTCCCCTATATCGTTGTGTTTTCGCTCACCTCTCATAGCTTCCTCTATATCGCCCTATTTTCGAGCACCTGTCATATATTCCAGTAGATCGCCGTGTTTCTGCGCACCTCTCATACCTTCCCCTATATCGCTGTGTTTTTGCTCACATAGCTGCCACTATACCGCCATGTTTTCTCGCAGCTCTCATAACTTCCCCTATAGAGCTGCGTTTTCTCTCACCTATCATACCTTCCCCTATATTGCCGTGTTTTCGCGTACCTCTCACACTTTCCCCTATATCTCCGTGTTTTGCAGACCTCTAATACCTTCTCCTACATCACTGTGTTTTTGCGCACCTCTCATACCTTCCCCTATATGGCGGCTATCGCGCACCTCTAATACCTTCCACTATATTGCTGTGTTTCCACACACCTCCAATGGCTTCCCATATATTGCCGTGTTTTTGCGCACCTCTCATAGGTTCCCCTATAATACTGTGTTTTCGTGCACCTCTCATCCCTTCCCATATATCACTGTGATTTCTCGCAGCTCCCATAGCTTCCCCTATATCGGTGTGTTTTTGCTCACCGCTCATAGCTTCCCCTATATCACCGTGTTTTCTTGCACCTCTTATACATTCCCCTACATCACCGTGTTTTTGCGCACATCTCATATCTTCCCCTATATCACGATGTTATCGCTAACCTCTCATACCTTCCCCTATATCACCGTATTTTCACGCAGCTCTCATACCTTCCCCTATAGAGATGTGTTTTCTCTCACCTCTCATAGCTTCCCCCAGATCGCTGTGTTTTTGCGCACCTGTCATATATTCCCCTACATCGCCGTGTTTCTGCGCACCTCTGATATCTTCCCCTACATCGCATTGTTATCTTGCACCTCTCATAGCTTCCACTGTATCGCTCTGTTTTCGCGCTTCTCATACCATCCCCTATATCGCTGTGCTTTTGCTCACCTCTCATAGCTGTCACTATATCGTCGTGTTTTCGTGCAGCTCTCATACCTTCCCCTATAGAGCTGCGTTTTCTCTCACCTCTCATACATTCCCCTATATCGCCATGTTTTCCCGTACCTCTCATACATTCCCCTACATCACTGTTTTCGGGCACCTAACATACTTTCCCCTATATCGCCGTGTTTTCGCAGACCTCTGATACCTTCCCCTAAATTGCTGTGTTTTAGCGCACCTCTCATTCCTTCCCCTATATCGCTGTTTTTTTTCAGGTACCTCCCATAGCTTCCCCTATGTCGCTGTACTCTCGTGCACCTCTCATCACTTTCCCAATATCTTTCTGCTTTCAGCAACTCCCATAGCTTCCTCTATATCGCTGTGTTTCTGCGCACCTCTCATACCTTCCCCTATATCGCTGTGTTTTCGGGCACCTCCCATACCTTCTCCTATATCGATGTATTTTCACGCATCTCTCATCCCTGCTCCTATATAGCAGTGATTTCGCGCACCTCCCATAGCTTCACCTATATCGCTGTGTTTTCACTCACCTCCCATAGCTTCCCCTACATCCCTGTGCTTTTGCGCACCTCTCATGCCTTCCCCTATATCACCCTGTTTTCATGCTCCTCCCATAGCTTCCCATATATCGCTGTGTTTCAGTGCACCTCTCATACCTTTCCCTATATCACTGTGTTCTCGTGCACCTCTCATAGCTTCCCATATGTTGCAATGTTTTCACGCACTTCTCATCCTTTCCCCTACATCGCTCTGTTTTCGCTCACCTCTCATACCTTCCCCTATATCGCCCTGTTTACGCGCACCTGTCATATATTCCACTAGATCGCCGTGTTTCTGCGCACCTCTCATACCTTCCCCTACATCGCGGTGTTATCGCGCATCTCTCATAGCTTGCCCTATATCGCTCTGTTTTTGCGCACTTTTCATAACTTCCCCTATATCGCTGTGTTTTTGCTCACCTCTCATAGCTGCCACTATACGGCCATGTTTTCTCGCAGCTCTCATACATTCACCTATAGAGCTGTGTTTTCTCTCACCTATGATGAGGGGAAAAAAGATTATGAGAGAAAACTGGCAGGGAACATAAAAACGGACTGTAAAAGCTGGCAGGGAACATAAAAACGGACTGTAAAAGCTTTACTAGTAGAGTGGATAGGGGAGAACTAGTGGATGTGGTATATTTGGATTTTCAAAAGGCTTTTGACAAGGTCCCACACAGGAGATTAGTGTGCAAACTTAAAGCACACAGTATTGGGGGTAAGGTATTGGTGTGGGTGGAGAATTGGTTAGCAGACAGGAAGCAAAGAGTGGGAATAAATGGGACCTTTTCAGAATGGCAGGCGGTGACTAGTGGGGTACCGCAAGGCTCAGTGCTGGGACCCCAGTTGTTTACAATATATATTAATGACTTGGATGAGGAAATTAAATGCAGCATCTCCAAGTTTGCGGATGACACGAAGCTGGGTGGCAGTGTTAGCTGTGAGGAGGATGCTAAGAGGATGCAGGGTGACTTGGATAGGTTGGGTGAGTGGGCAAATTCATGGCAGATGTAACTTAATGTGGATACATGTGAAGTTGTCCACTTTGGTGGCAAAAATAGGAAAACAGATTATTATCTGAATGGTGGCTGATTAGGAAAAGGGGAGGTGCAACGAGACCTGGGTGTCATTATACAGCAGTCATTGAAAGTGGGCATGTAGGTACAGCAGGTGGTGAAAAAGGCGAACGGTATGCTGGCATTTATAGCGAGAGGATTCGAGTACAGGAGCAGGGAGATACTACTGCAGTTGTACAAGGCCTTGGTGAGACCACACCTGGAGTATTGTGTGCAGTTTTGGTCCCCTAATCTGAGGAAAGACATCCTTGCCATAGAGGGAGTACAAAGAAGGTTCACCAGATTGATTCCTGGGATGGCAGGACTTTCATATGAAGAAAGACTGGATGAACTGGGCTTGTACTCATTGGAATTTAGAAGATTGAGGGGGGAGCTGATCGAAACGTATAAGATCCTAAAGGGATTGGACAGGCTAGGTGCAGGAAGATTGTTCCCGATGTTGGGGAAGTCCAGAACGAGGGACCACAGTTTGAGGATAGAGGGGAAGCCTTTTAGGACCGAGATTAGGAAAAACTTCTTCACACAGAGAGTGGTGAATTTGTGGAATTCTCTGCCACAGGAAACAGTTGAAGCCAGTTCATTGGCTATATTTAAGAGGGAGTTAGATATGGCCATTGTGGCTACGGGGGTCAGGGGGTATGGAGGGAAGGCTGGGGCGGGGTTCTGAGTTGGATGATCAGCCATGATCATAATAAATGGCGGTGCAGGCTCAAAGGGCCGAATGGACTACTGCTGCACCTATTTTCTATGTTTCTATGTTTCTATGTTTCTATCATACCTTCCCCTATATTGCCGTGTTTTCACGCATCTCTCATAGATTTCCCTATATCTTTGTTTTTTCGCGAACCTATCGTACCTTCCCCCATATCGCCGTGTTTTCACGTACCTCTCATTCATTCCCCTATATCGCCGTGTTTCGCAGACCTCTCATACCTTCTCCTATATTGCATTGCTGTGTTTTAGTGCACCTACCATAGCTTCCCATATATCGCCATGCTTTCGCGCACCTCTCATAGCTTCCCCTCCACCGCTGTGTTCTTCTGCACCTCTCATAGCTTCCCATATGTTGTATTGTTTTCGCGCACCTCTCATAGCTTCCCGTATGTTGTATTGTTTTCGCGCACCTCTCATAGCTTCCCCCAAATCGCTGTGTTTTCGCTCACCTCTCATAGCTTCCCCTATATCGCCATGTTTTTGCGCACCTCGCATAGCTTCCCCTACATTGCGAAGTTTTCTCGCACCTCTCATACCTTCCCCTATATCGCTCTGCTTTCGCGCAACTCCCATTCGCTTCCAATGTATCGCTGTGTTTTCGCTCACCTCTCATAGCTTCCCCTATATCGCCGTGGTATCGCACACCTCTCATACAGTCCCCTACATCACCGTGTTTTTGCGCACCTCTCATACCTTCCCCTATATCCCTTTGTTCTCGCGTACCTCTCATAGCTTCTTCTCTACCGCTGTGTTCTCGTGCACCTCTCATAGCTTCCCATATATTGCCGTGTTTTCGCGCACCTCCCAAAGGTTCCCCTATATTGCTATGTTTTCTCACACCTCTCATACCTTCCCCTATATCGCTACGTTTTCGCGCAACTCCCATAGCTTCCCATATATCGCTTTGTTTTCGCACACCTCTGATACTTTCCCCAATATCGCTGTGTTTGCGCTTACCTCTTATAGCGTCCCCTATATCATGATGTTTTCGCACACCACTCATATCTTCCACTATAGCAATGTGTTTTCACGTGCGTCCCATAACTTTCCGTATATTGCTGTGTTTCCGCGCACCTCCCATAGGTTCCCCATCTCGCCATGTTTTTGCGCACCTCCCAAAGGTTCCCCTATAATACTGTGTTTTTCCGCTCCTCTCATCCCTTCCTCTATATTGCTCTGATTTCTCGCACCTCCCATAGCGTCCCCTATATCGTTGTGTTTTCGCCTCCCTCTCATACCTTCCCCTAAATCGCTGTGTTTTCACGCACCTCCCATAGCTTCCCCTTATCACTGTGTTTTTGCACACCACCCATAGCTTCCCCTATATCGCTGTGTTTCCACGCACCTCTCATAGCTTCCCCTATATCGCTGTGTTTTCACACACCTCCAGCTTCCCCTATATCGCTGTGTTTGGCGCACCACCCATAGCTTCCCCTATATCGCTGTGTTTTTGCTTACCTCTCATAGATTTGTCTATATCACGGTGTTCTCACGCATCTCTCATACCTTCCCCTTTTCAGCTGAGTTTTCGCTCATCTCTCATACCTTCTCCTATATTGCCGTGTTTTCGCACACCTCTCATTGCTTCCCCTGTATCGACGTTTTTTCACAAACCTCTCATTCCTTCACATATAATGCTGTATTTTCGCGCACCTCCCATAGCTTTCCCAAAATCTCTGTGTTTTCGTGCACCTCTCATACATTCCACTATATCGCTGTGTTTTCACGCACCTCTCGTATCTTCTCCATATGTCTCTGTGTTTTCACCGGCCTCTCATACCTTCCCCTATATCGTTGTGTTTTCGCGCACCTCTCGTACCTTCAAGTATATCGATGTGTTTTTGCACAACTCTCGTAGCTTCCCCAATATCGATGTGTTTTCGCGCACCTGTCATACCTTCCCCTATATCGCTGCGTTTTCACGCAGCTCTAATAGCTTCCCCCATAACACTGTCTTTTCGCGCACCTCTCATATCTTCCCCTATATCGCCATGTTTTCACACACCTCTCATTGCTTCCCCTATATCGACATGTTTTCACACACCTCTCATTCCTTCATGTATAACGCTGTAATTTTGCGCACCTCTCATATCTTCCCCTATATCACTATGTTTTCGCACAGCTTTCATACCTTCCCCTTTATCATTGTGTTTTCGCGCCCCTCACATAGCTTCCCCTATATTGCCGTGTTTTCGCGCACCTCTCATATATTCACCTATAGCACTGTGTTTACGCGCACCTCTCATAGCTTTCCCAAAATCTCTGTGTTTTCGCACACCTCTCATACATTCCACTATATCGCTGTGTTTTCACGCACCTCTCGTAGCTTCCCATATGTCGCTGTGTTTTCACTGGCCTCTCATACCTTCCCTTACATCGCTGTGTTTTCACACACTTCTCATACCTTCCCTTATATCGCTGTGTTTTCGCTTACCTCGAATTGTTTCCCCTACATTGTTATGTTTTCGTGCACCTCTCATACCTTCAAGTATATCGATGTATTTTCGCACACCTCTCATAGCTTCCCCAATATTGATGTGTTTTCACGCTCCTGTCATACCTTCCTCCATATCGCTGTCTTTTCGCGCACCTCTCTTACCTTCTCCTATATTGCCGTGTTTTCACGCACCTCCCACAGCTTCCCCTATATCGCTCTGTTTTCTCGCACCTCTCATACTTTTCCCTATATCACTCTGTTCTCGTGCACATCCCATAGCTTCCCATATATTGCTGTGTTTTTGCACAGCTCTCATACTTCTCCCTATATCTCAGTTTTCGCGCACCTCTCATACCTTCCCCTTTTTAGCTGAGTTTTCGCTCATCTCTCATACCTTCTCCTATATTGCTGTGTTTTCGTGCACCTCCCATAGCTTCCCAATATCGCTGTGTTTTCACGCACCTCTCATACTGTTCCCTATATCGCTGCGTTTTCGGGCAACTCTCATTGGTTCCCCTGTATCATCGTGTTTTCACACACCTCCCATAGCTTCCCCTACATCTCTCTGTTGTCACGCACTTCTCATACCATCCCCTATATTGGTGTGTTTTCGTCCACCTCTCATACCATCCCCTATATTGCCGTGTCTTTGCGCACCTCCCATAGCTTCCACTAGTTCACTGTTTTCGCGCACATCTCATAGCTTCCCCTAAATTGCTTTGTTTTGCACACCTCTCATACCTTCCCCTAAATTGCTGTGTTTTCGCGCACCTCTCATACCTTTACCCATATCACCGTGTTTTCGCGCACCTCCCAGACCTTCCCCTATATTGCTGCGTTATCGCGCACCGCCCATAGTTTCTCCAATAAAGCTGTGCTTTCGCGCACTTCTTATACCTTCCCCAATATGGCTGTGTTTTCGTGCAGCTCTCATACCCTCCCCTGTATTGCGGTGTTTTCCCGCACTTCCCTTAGTTTCCCCAATATCATTGAGTTTTCGCGCACCTTGCATACCTTCCCCTGTATCGCTGTGTTTTCGTTCACCTCTTATAGCTTCCCTTATATCGTCTCTTTTTCGTGCACCTCTCATAAGTTCCCCTATATAGCTGTGTTTTCGCTCACCTCTCATAGCTACCCCTGTATCTCTGTGTTTTCGTGCAGCTCTCATACGTTCTGCTACTTCGCTGTGTTTTTGTGCACCTCTCATACCTACCACTATTTTGCTGTGTTTTCATGTATGTCCCATACCTTCCCGTATATTGCTGTGTTTTAGTACAACTCCCAGAGTTTCTCCTATATCACTGTGTTTTCACTTCCCTCTCATAACTTCCCCTAAATCGCTTTCTTTTCGCGCACCTCCCATAGCTTCTCCTATGTCGCCATGTAATTATGCACCTCTCATACCTTCCCCTATATTGCCCTGTTTTTTGCGCACCTCCCAGACCTTCCCCTATATCGCTGCGTTATCGCGCACCGCCCATAGTTTCTCCAATAAAGCTGTGTTTTCGCGCACTTCTTATACCTTCCCCAATATGGCTGTGTTTTCGTGCAGCTCTCATACCCTCCCCTGTATTGCGGTGTTTTCCCGCACTTCCCTTAGTTTCCCCAATATCATTGAGTTTTCGCGCACCTCGCATACCTTCCCCTGTATCGCTGTGTTTTCGTTCACCTCTTATAGCTTCCCTTATATCGTCTCTTTTTCGTGCACCTCTCATACATTCTCATATATCGTCTTGTTTTCGTGCACCTCGCATAGCTTCGCATATATCGCTGTATTGTCACTTCCTTCTCATAACATCCCCTATATTGCCGTGTTATCACCTCCCATAGCTTCCCCTATATCATTGTGTTTTCGCGCACATTGCATACATTCCCCTATATCGCTGTGTTTTTGCTCACCTCATATAGCTTCTCTTATATCGCCGTGTTTTCGTGCACATCTCATACATTCAGCTGCATTACCGTGTTTTCGCGCACCTCTCATACCTTCCACTATTTCACTGTGTTTTTGTGTATGTCCCATACCTTCCCGTATATTGCTGTGTTTTCGTTCAACTCCCAGAGTTTCTCCTATATCGCTGTGTGTTCGCTTCTCTCTCATAACTTCCCCTAAATCGCTTTGTTTTCGCGCACCTCCCATACCTTCCCCTATATCACTGTGTTATCGCGTACCGCCCATAATTTCTCCAATAACGCTGTGTTTTCACGCACTTCTCATACCTCCCCCAATATGGCTGTGTTTTCGCGCAGCTCTCATACCTTCCCCTGTGTTGCGGTGTTTTCGCACACCTCCCATATCTTCCCCTATATTGCTGTGTTTTCGTGCACCTCTCATAGCTTCCCCTATATCGCTGTGTTTTCCCGCACCTCCCATAGCTTCCCCAATATCATTGTGCTTTCGCGCACCTCGCATACCTTCCCCTGTATCGCTGTGTTTTCGTTCACCTCTTATAGCTTCCCTTATATCGTCTCTTTTTCATGCACCTCTCATAACTTCCCCTATATAGCTGTGTTTTCGCTCACCTCTCATAGCTACCCCTGTATCTCCGTGTTTTCGTGCAGCTCTCATACGTTCTGCTACATCGCTGTGTTTTCGTGCACCTCTCATACCTACCACTATTTTGCTGTGTTTTCATGTATGTCCCATACCTTCCCGTATATTGCTGTGTTTTAGTACAACTCCCAGAGATTCTCCTATATCACTGTGTTTTCGCTTCCCTCTCATAACTTCCCCTAAATCGCTTTCTTTTCGCGCACCTCCCATAGCTTCTCCTATGTTGCCATGTAATTATGCACCTCTCATACCTTCCCCTATATTGCCCTGTTTTTTGCGCACCTCCCATAGCTTCCCCAATATCGCTGGGTTTTCGTTCACCTCCAATAGTTTCCCCAATAACGCTGTGTTTTCGCGCACCTCTCATACATTCCTCTATAGCGCTGTGTTTTTGCGCACCTCCCATACCTTTCCCAATATGGCTGTGTTCTTGCGCACCTCTGATACCTTCCTCTGTATCGCGCTGTTTTCACGTACCTCCCATACCTTCCCATATATTGCGATGCTTTCGCACACCTCTCATAGCTTCCCCTAAATTGCTTTGTTTTGCACACCTCTCATACCTTCCCCTAAATTGCTGTGTTTTCGCGCACCTCTCATACCTTTACCCATATCACCGTGTTTTCACGCACCTCCCATACTTTCCCCTATATCACTGCGTTATCGCGCACCGCCCATAGTTTCTCCAATAACGCTGTGTTTTTGCGCACTTCTTATACCTGCCCCAATATGGCTGTGTTTTCGCGCAGCTCTCATACCTTCCCCTGTATTGCGGTGTTTTCCCGCACTTCCCTTAGCTTCCCCAATATCATTGAGTTTTCGCGCACCTCGCATACCTTCCCCTGTATCTCTTTGTTTCCGTTCACCTCTTATAGCTTTCCTTATATCGTCTCTTTTTCGTGCACCTCTCATAACTTCCCCTATATAGCTGTGTTTTCGCTCACCTCTCATAGCTACCCCTGTATCTCTGTGTTTTCGTGCAGCTCTCATACGTTCTGCTACATCGCTGTGTTTTTGTGCACCTCTCATACCTACCACTATTTCACTGTGTTTTCGTGTACGTCCCATACCTTCCCGTATATTGCTGTGTTTTCGTGCAACTCCCAGAGTTTCTCCTATATCGCTGTGTTTTCGCTTCCCTCTCATAACTTCCCCTAAATCGCTTTGTTTTCGCGCACCTCCCATAGCTTCTCCTATGTCGCCATGTAATTATGCACCTCTCATACCTTCCCCTATATTGCCCTGTTTTTTGCGCACCTCCCATAGCTTCCCCAATATCGCTGGGTTTTCGTTCACCTCCAATAGTTTTCCCAATAACGCTGTGTTTTCGCGCACCTCTCATACCTTTCCCAATATGGCTGTGTTCTCGCGCACCTCTGATAACTTCCTCTGTATCACGCTGTTTTCACGTACCTCCCATAGCTTCCGATATATTGCGATGCTTTCACACACCTCTCATAGCTTCCCCTACATCGCTGTGTTTTCGCGTAGCTCTCATAGCTTCCATTATATCACCGTATTTTCGCACACCTCGCATAGCTTCCCCTACGTCGCTGTATTTTCGCGCACCTCTCATACGTTCTCCTATATCTCTCTGTTTTCGTGCACCTCCCATAGATTCCCCATATCGCTGTGTTTTCGCGCACCTCTCATACCTTCCCCTATATCGCCATCTTTTCACGCACATCATATAGCTTCCCATACATCGCTGTGTTTTCGCGTACTCCTGATAGCTTCTCCAATATGGCTGTGTGTTTTCGCACCTCCCATAGCTTCCCCTATATCGCTGTGTTTTTCTCACCTCTCATAGCTTTGCCTATTTCGCCGTATTTTTGCACACCTCTCATACCTCCCCGTTTTTAGCTGTGATTTCACTCATCTCTCATACCTTCTCGTATATCGCTGTGTTTTCGTGCACCTCCTATAGCTTCCTACTTTTCGCTGTGCTTTCACGCACCACACATACCTACCCCTATATCACTGTGTTTTCAAGCACCTCTCATGCTGTTCCCTGTATCATTGTGATTTCGGGCACTTCTCATCGCTTCCCCTATATCGCCGTGTTTTCTCGCACTTCTCAGACCTTCCCTTATATCGCTGAGTTTTCGCTCCCCTTTCATAGCTTCCCCTATAATGCGGTGTTTTCACGCACCTCTCATACCTTCCCCTTTCTCGCCGTGATTTTGTGCCCCTTCCATAGCTTCCCCTCTGTCGCTGTGTTTTCACACACCTCTCATACCTTCCCCTATATCGCCGTGTTTTCGTGCACCTCCTATAGCTTCCCCAAGAGCACTGTGTTTTCATGCACCTCTCATATGTTCCCCTGTATCATCGTGTTTTTGTGCACCTCTCGTACATTCTCCTATATCGCCGTGTTTTCACACACCTCCCATGGCTTCCCCTATATCGCTGTGTTTTCTCGCACCTCTTATAGCTTCCCCTATATCGCTCTGTTTTCACACATCTCCCATAGCTTCCCATATATCGTTGTATTTTCGTTTCCCTATCATAACTTCCCCTATCTCGCCGTTTTTTCGCGCACCTCCTATAGCTGCCCCATATCATTGTGTTTTTGTGCACCTCTCATACATTCTCCTACATCGCCGTGTTTTCGCGCACCTCCCATAGCTTCCCCTACATCGCTGTGTCGTCGCGCACTTATCATACACTCCCCTATATCGTCGTGTTTTCGTCCAGCTCTCATATCATCCCCTATACAGCCGTGTCTTCGCGCACGTCCCATAGCTTCCACTAGATCACTGTTTTCGCGCACATCTCATGGCTTCCCCTAAATTGCTTTGTTTTCGCACACCTCTCATACCTTCCCCTAATTCGCTGTGTTTTCGCACACCTCTCATACCTTCTCCTATATCGCCGTGTTTTCCGCACCTCCCATAGCTTCCCCTATATCGCTGTTTTTTCTCGCACCTCTCATACTTTTCCCTATATCACTCTGTTCTCGTTCACATCCCATAGCTTAACATATATTGCTGTGTTTTTGCGCAGCTCTCATATCTTCCAGTATATGGCTGAGTTTTCGTGCAGCTCTCATACCTTCCCCTTCTTAGCTGAGTTTTCGCTCATCTCTCATACCTTCTCCTATATTGCTGTGTTTTCGTGCACCTCCCATAGCTTCTCCATATCGGTGTTTTGATGCACCTGTCATAGCTTCCCATATATTGCTGTGTTTTTACGCACCTCTCATCACTTCCCCTATATCGACGTGTTTTCAACCACCACTCATAGCTTCACGTATATCGTCGTGTGTTCGCGCACCACCCATAGCTTCTCCTATATCACTGTGTTTTCGCGCACCTCTCATACCTTCTGCTATATCTCATTGTTAATGCGCACCTCTCATAGCTTCTCTTCTATTGCTGTGTACTGGTGCACCTCTCAAAGCTTTCCGTATATTGCAATGTTTTTGCGCACATCTCATACCTTCCCCTATTTCGCCGTGTTTTAATGCACCTCCATAGCTTCCCCTATATCGCTGTGTTTTCGTGCACCTCCCATAGCTTCCCCTTTTTAGCTGAGTTTTCATTCATCTCTCATACCTTCTCCTATATTGCTGTGTTTTCGTGCACCTCCCATAGCTTCCCCTATATCGATGTGTTTTTGCTCATCTCTCATAACATCTCCTATATCGCTGTGTTTTTGTGCACTTCCTATAGCTTCCCCATATTGGTGTATTGATGCACCTATCATAGCATCCCCTATATCACTATCTTTTCACGCACCTCTCAAACTGTTCCCTATATCGCTGCGTTTTCGGGCACCTCTCATCGGTTCCCCTGTATCGCCGTGTTTTCACACACCTCCGATAGCTTCCCCTATATCATTGTGTTTTCGGACAGCTCTCATACATTCTCCTATATCGCCTTGTGTTCGCGCACCTCGCATAGCTTCCCATATATCGCTGTATTGTCGCTTCCCTCTCATAACTTCCCCTATATCACCGTGTATTCGCGCACCTCCCATAGCATCCACTAGATCGCTGTTTTCGCGCACATCTCATAGCTTCCCCTAAGTTGCTTTGTTTCGTGCACCTCTCATAGCTTCCCCTAAATTGCGGTGTTTTCTCGCACCTCTCATAGATTCCGCATATCGCCGTGTTTTCGCGTACCTCTCATACCTTACCCCATATCACCGTGTTTTCGCGCACCTCCCATACCTTCCCCTATATGGCTGTGTCATCGTGCACTGCCCATAGTTTCTCCAATAACGCTGTTTTCGCGCACTTCTCATACCTGCCCCAATATAGCTGTGTGTTCACGCAGCTCTCGTACCTTCCCCTGTATTGCGGTGTTTTCGCACACCTCCCTATCTTCCCCTATATTGCTGTGTTTTCGTGCACCTCTCATAGCTTCCCCAATATCACTGTGTGATCGCACACCTCTCATACCTTCCCCTATATCGCTGTGTTTTTGCGCACCTCTCATACCTTCCCCAATATGGCTGTGTTTTCACACAGCTCTCATACCTTCCCCTGTATTGCGGTGTTTTCGTACACCTCCCATAGCTTCACCAATGTCATTGTGCTTTCGCGCACCTCTCATAGCATCGCCCAAATCGCTGTGTTTTCGCGCACCACTGATAGTTTCCCCTATATCGTTGCGTTTTTGGGCACCTCTCATACCTTCCCCTGTATCGCCGTGTTTTCACACACCTCCGATAGCTTCCCCTATATCATTGTGTTTTCAGGCACCTCTCATACATTCTTCTATATTGCCGTGTTTTTGCGCACTGCGCATAGCTTCCCATATATCGCTGTATTGTCGCTTCCCTCTCTTAACATCCCCTATAT
This sequence comes from Mobula birostris, assembly GCF_030028105.1. NCBI lineage: Eukaryota > Metazoa > Chordata > Chondrichthyes > Myliobatiformes > Myliobatidae > Mobula > Mobula birostris. Next base: position 1,175,218 of record NW_027274693.1, on the reverse strand, counting down.
CGCCGTGTTTTTGTGCACCTCCCATAGCTTCCCCTACATCTCTCTGTTGTCGCGCACTGCTCATACCATCCCCTATATCGGTGTGTTTTCGTCAACCTGTCATACCATCCCCTATATCGCCGTGTCTTCGCGCACCTCCCATAGCTTACACTATATTGCTGTTTTCGCGCACATCGTGCACCTCTCATACCTTCCCCTAAATTGCTGTGTTTTCGCGCACCTCTCATACCTTCCCCTATATGGCTATGTTATCGCGCACCACCCATAGTTTCTCCAATAATGCTGTGTTTTCGCGTACATCTCATACCTGCCCCAATATGGCTGTGTTTTCGCGCAGCTCTCATACCTTCCCCTGTATTGCGGTCTTTTCGCACACCTCCCATATCTTCCCCTATATCGCTGTGTTTTCGTGCACCTCTCATAGCTTCCTTTATATCACTGTGTTTTCGTGCACATCTCATACATTCAGTTACATCGCCATGTTTTCGCGCACCTCTCATACCTTCCACTATTTTGCTTTGTTTTCGTGTATGTCCCATACCTTCCTGTATATTGCTGTGTTTTCGTGCACCTCCCATAGCTTCCCCATATCGGTATTTTGATGCACCTGTCATATCTTCCCCTATATCGCTGTGTTTTCACGCACCTCTCATACTGTTCCCTATATCGCTGCCTTTTCGTGCACCTCTCATCGGTTCCCTTCTATAGCCGTGTTTTCACACACCTCCCATAGCTTCCCCTATATCATTGTGTTTTGGTGCACCTCTCATACATTCTCCTATATCGCCTTGTTTTCGCGCACCTCGCATAGCTTCGCATATATGGCTGTATTGTCGCTTCCCTCTCATAGCATCCCCTATATCGCCGTGTTATCACTTCCCATAGCTTCCCCTATATCATGTGTTTTCGCGCACCTCGCATACATTCCCCTATATTGCCGTGTTTTCGCGCACCTCTCATACCTTCCACTATTTCGCTGTGTTTTTGTGTACGTCCCATACCTTCCCGTATATTGCTGTGTTTTCGTGCAACTCCCATAGTTGCCCCTGTATCGCTGTGTGTTCGCTTCCATCTCATAACTTCCCCTGATTCGCTTTGTTTTCGCACACCTCCCATAGCTTCACCTATGTCACCATGTAATCATGCAGCTCTCATACCTTCCCCTATATCACACTGTTTTTGCGCACCTCCCATAGCTTCCCTAATATCGCTGGTTTTCGTTCACCTCCAATAATTTGCCCAATAATGCGGTGTTTTCGCGCACCTCTCATACATTCCTCTATAGCGCTGTGTTTTTGCGCACCTCCCATACCTTCCCCAATATGGCTGTGTTCTCGCGCACCTCTGATAACTTCCCCTGTATCGTGCTGTTTTCACGCACCTCCCATAGCTTCCCAAATATTGCGATGCTTTCGCGCACCTCTCATAGCATCCCCCAAATCGCTGTGTTTTCGCGTACCTCTCATAGCTTCCATTATATCACCGTATTTTCGCGCACCTCACATAGCTTCCTCTACATCGCTGTGTTATCGCGCACATCCCATAGCTTCTCCTATATCGCCGTCTTTTTGCGCACCTCTCATAACTTCCCCAATATAGCTGTGTTCTCGCGCACCTCTCATAACTTCCCCTGTGTCGCCCTGTTTTCACGCACCTCCCATAGCTTCCAATATATCGCAGTGTTTTTGCGCACCTCTCATAGCATCCCCCAAATTGCTGTGTTTTCACACACCTCTCATACCTTCCCCTGTATCGCTGTGTGTTCGCACACCTCCCATAGCTTCCCCTATATCGCTGTGTTTTTGCGCACCTCTCATACCTTCCCCAATATGGCTGTGTTCTCGCGCACCTCTCATAACTTCACCTGTATCGCCCTGTTTTCACGCACCTCCCATAGCTTCCCCTATATCGCTGTGTTTTTGCGCACCTCCCATACCTTCCACTAGGTTGCTGTTTTCGCGCACATCTCATAGCTTCCCCTAAATTGCTGTGTGTTCGCACACCTCTCATAGCTTCCCCTATATCGCAGTGTGTTCGCACACCTCACATAGTTTCCCCTATATCGCTGTGTTTTTGCGCATCTCTCATACTTTTCCCTATATCACTCTGTTCTCGTGCACATCCCATAGCTTCCCATATATTGCTGTGTTTTTGCGCAGCTCTCATACCTTCTAGTATATGGCTGTGTTTTCGTGCTGCTCTCATACCTTCCCCTTCTTAGCTGAGTTTTCGCTCATCTCTCATACCTTCTCCTATATTGCTGTGTTTTCGTGCACCTCCCATAGGTTCCCCATATCGGTGTTTTGATGCACCTTTCATACCTTCCCCTATATCATTGTGTTTTCATGCACCTCTCATACTGTTCCCTATATCGCTGCATTTTTGGGCACCTCTCATCGGTTCCCCTGTATCGCCGTGTTTTCACACACCTCCCATAGCTTCCGCTGCATCTCTCTGTTGTCACGCACTTCTCATACGCTCCCCTATATCCGTGTGTTTTTGTCCACCTCTCATACCATCCCCTATATCGCCGTGTCTTCACGCACCTCCCATAGCTTCCACTAGATCGCTGTTTTCACACACCTCTCGTACCTTCCACTAAATTGCTGTGTTTTAACGCACCTCCCATAGCTTCCCCTATATCGCTGTGTTTTCTTGCACCTCTCATACTTTTCCCTATATCACTCTGTTCTCGTGCCCATCCCATAGCTTCCCATATATTGCTGTGTTTTTGCGCAGCTCTCATACCTTCCCCTTTTTAGCGGTATTTTCGTGCACCTCCCATAGCTTCCCCATATCGGTGTTTTGATGCACCTGTCAAACCTTCCCCTATATCGCTGTGTTATCACGCACCTCTCATACTGTTCTCTATATCGCTGCGTTTCTGGGCACCTCTCATCGGTTCCCCTGTGTTGCCGTGTTTTCACACACCTCCCATAGCTTCCCCTACATCTCTCTGTTGTCGCTCACTTCTCATACCCTCCCCTATATCGCTGTGATTTTGCACACCTCTCATACCTTCCCCGATATGGCTGTGTTCTCACGCACCTCTCATAACTTCCCCTGTATCGTCCTGTTTTCACGCACCTCCCATAGCTTCCCATATATCGCAGTGTTTTCACACATCTCGCAGAGCTTCCCCAACGTTGCTGTGTTTTTGCGCACCTCTCATACCTTCTCCTATATCGCCGTGTTTTCCCGCACCTCCCATACCTTCCCCTTTATTGCTGTGTTATCGCGCACCGCCCATAATTTCTCCAATAACGCTGTGTTTTCACGCACTTCTCATACCTGCCCCGATATGGCTGTGTTTTCACGCAGCTCTCATACCTTCCCCTGTGTTGCGATGTTTTCGCACACCTCCCATATTTTCCCCTATATCACTGTGTTTTCGTGCACCTCTCATAGCTTCCCCTATATCGCTGTGTTTTCCCACACCTCCCATAGCTTCCCCAATATCATTGTGTTTTCGCGCACCTTGCATACATTCCCTTATATCACTGTGTTTTTGAGCACCTCTCATAGCTTCCCCTACATCGCTGTGTTTTCCCGCACCTCCCATAGCTTCCCCAATATCATTGTGTTTTCGCGCACCTTGCATACATTCCCCTATATCGTTGTGTTTTCGCTCACCTCTTATAGTTTCCCTTATATCGCCGTGTTTTTGTGCACATCTCATACATTCAGCTACATCGCCGTGTTTTCGCGCACCTCTCATACCTTCCACTATTTTGCTGTGTTTTCGTGTACGTCCCATACCTTCCCGTATATTGCTGTGTTTTCGTGCACCAGTCATACCTTCCCCTATATCGCTGTGTTTTCACGCACCTCTCATACTGTTCCCTATATCGCTGCGTTTTCGTGCACCTCTCATCGGTTCCCTTCTATAGCCGTGTTTTCACACACCTCCCATAGCTTCCCCTATATCATTGTGTTTTGGTGCACCTCTCATACATTCTCCTATATCGCCTTGTTTTCGCGCACCTCGCATAGCTTCGCATATATGGCTGTATTGTCGCTTCCCTCTCATAGCATCCCCTATATCGCCGTGTTATCACTTCCCATAGCTTCCCCTATATCATTGTGTTTTCGCGCACCTCGCATACATTCCCCTATATTGCTGTGTTTTTGCTCACCTCATATAGCTTCCCTTATATCGCCTTGTTTTCGTGCACCTCGCAACTTCGCATAGCTTCGCATATATCGCTGTATTGTCACTTCCCTCTCATAACATCCCCTATATTGCCGTGTTATCACCTCCCATAGCTTCCCCTATATCATTGTGTTTTCGCGCACATTGCATACATTCCCCTATATCGCTGTGTTTTTGCTCACCTCATATAGCTTCCCTTATATCGCCGTGTTTTCGTGCACATCTCATACATTCAGCTACATTACCGTGTTTTCGCGCACCTCTCATACCTTCCACTATTTCGCTGTGTTTTTGTGTATGTCCCATACCTTCCCGTATATTGCTGTGTTTTCGTTCAACTCCCAGAGTTTCTCCTATATCGCTGTGTTCGCTTCTCTCTCATAACTTCCCCTATATCACTGTGTTATCGCGTACCGCCCATAATTTCTCCAATAACGCTGTGTTTTCACGCACTTCTCATACCTCCCCCAATATGGCTGTGTTTTCGCGCACCTCTCAAAGCTTCCCCTATATCGCTGTGTTTTCCCGCACCTCCCATAGCTTCCCCAATATCATTGTGCTTTCGCGCACCTCACATACATTCCCCTATATCGCTGTGTTTTCGCTCACCTCTTATAGCTTCCCTTATTCCGCCGTGTTTTCGTGCACATCTCATACATTCAGCTACATCGCCGTGTGTTCGCGCACCTCTCATACCTTCCACTATTTCGCTGTGTTATTGTGTACGTCCCATACCTTCCCGTATATTGCTGTGTTTTCGTGCAATTCCGTTGGTTTCCCCTGTATCGCTCTGTGTTCGCTTCCATCTCATAACTACCCCTAAATCGCTTTGTTTTCGCACACCTCTCATAGCTTCACCTATGTCAGCATGTAATCACGCACCTCTCATACCTTCCCTTATATCACACTGTTTTTGCGCATCTCCCATAGCTTCCCTAATATCGCTGGTTTTCGTTCACCTCCAATAGTTTCCCCAATAATGCTGTGTTTTCGCGCACCTCTCATACATTCCTCTATAGCGCTATGTTTTTGCGCACCTCCCATAACTTCCCCAATATGGCAGTGTTCTCGCGCACCTCTGATAACTTCCCCTCTATCGCACTGTTTTCACGCACCTCCCATAGATTCCCAAATATTGCGATGCTTTCGCGCACCTCTCATAGCATCCCTTAAATCGCTGTGTTTTCGCGTACCTCTCATAGCTTCCATTATATTACCATATTTTCGCGCACCTCGCATAGCTTCCCCTACATCGCTGTGTTATCGCGCACCTCCCATAGCTTCCCCATATCACTGTCTTTTTGCGCACCTCTCATACTTTTCCCTATATCACTCTGTTCTCGTGCCCATCCCATAGCTTCCCATATATTGCTGTGTTTTTGCGCAGCTCTCATACCTTCCCCTTTTTAGCGGTATTTTCGTGCACCTCCCATAGCTTCCCCATATCGGTGTTTTGATGCACCTGTCAAACCTTCCCCTATATCGCTGTGTTATCACGCACCTCTCATACTGTTCTCTATATCGCTGCGTTTCTGGGCACCTCTCATCGGTTCCCCTCTGTTGCCGTGTTTTCACACACCTCCCATAGCTTCCCCTACATCTCTCTGTTGTCGCTCACTTCTCATACCCTCCCCTATATCGCTGTGATTTTGCACACCTCTCATACCTTCCCCGATATGGCTGTGTTCTCACGCACCTCTCATAACTTCCCCTGTATCGTCCTGTTTTCACGCACCTCCCATAGCTTCCAATATATCGCAGTGTTTTTGCACACCTCTCATAGCATCCTCCAAATCGCTGTTTTCGCACATCTCTCATAGCTTCCCCTATATCGCTGTGTGTTTGGATACCTCCCATAGCTTCCCCTATATCGCTGCGTTTTTGCGCACCTCTCACCTTCCCCTATATCGCCGTGTCTTCGCGCACCTCCCATAGATTCCACTAGATTGCTGTTTTCGTGCACATCTCATAGCTTCCCCTAAATTTCTTTGTTTCGCACACCTCTCATACCTTCCCCTAAATTGCTGTGTTTTCGCGCACCTCTCATAGATTCCCCATATCGCCGTGTTTCTCATAGGTTCCCGATATCGCCATGTTTTCGAACACCCCTCATACCTTCCCCCATATCACCGTGTTTTCACGCACCTCCCATAGCTTCCCCTATATCGCTGTGATTTTGCACACCTCTCATACCTTCCCCAATATGGCTGTGCTCTCACGCACCTCTCATAACTTCCCCTGTATCGTCCTGTTTTCATGCACCTCCCATAGCTTCTCATATATCGCAGTGTTTCTGCGCACCTCACAGAGCTTCCCCAATGTCGCTGTGTTTTTGCGCACCTCTCATACCTTCTCCTATATCGCCGTGTTTTCCCGCACCTCCCATACCTTCCCCTTTATTGCTGTGTTATCGCGCACCGCCCATAGTTTCTCCAATAATGCTGTGTTTTCGCGTACATCTCATACCTGCCCCAATATGGCTGTGTTTTCGCGCAGCTCTCATACCTTCCCCTGTATTGCGGTCTTTTCGCACACCTCCCATATCTTCCCCTATATCGCTGTGTTTTCGTGCACCTCTCATAGCTTCCTTTATATCACTGTGTTTTCGTGCACATCTCATACATTCAGTTACATCGCCATGTTTTCGCGCACCTCTCATACCTTCCACTATTTTGCTTTGTTTTCGTGTATGTCCCATACCTTCCTGTATATTGCTGTGTTTTCGTGCACCTCCCATAGCTTCCACTAGATCGCTGTTTTCACACACCTCTCGTACCTTCCACTAAATTGCTGTGTTTTAACGCACCTCCCATAGCTTCCCCTATATCGCTGTGTTTTCTTGCACCTCTCATACTTTTCCCTATATCACTCTGTTCTCGTGCCCATCCCATAGCTTCCCATATATTGCTGTGTTTTTGCGCAGCTCTCATACCTTCCCCTTTTTAGCGGTATTTTCGTGCACCTCCCATAGCTTCCCCATATCGGTGTTTTGATGCACCTGTCAAACCTTCCCCTATATCGCTGTGTTATCACGCACCTCTCATACTGTTCTCTATATCGCTGCGTTTCTGGGCACCTCTCATCGGTTCCCCTCTGTTGCCGTGTTTTCACACACCTCCCATAGCTTCCCCTACATCTCTCTGTTGTCGCTCACTTCTCATACCCTCCCCTATATCGCTGTGATTTTGCACACCTCTCATACCTTCCCCGATATGGCTGTGTTCTCACGCACCTCTCATAACTTCCCCTGTATCGTCCTGTTTTCACGCACCTCCCATAGCTTCCAATATATCGCAGTGTTTTTGCACACCTCTCATAGCATCCTCCAAATCGCTGTTTTCGCACATCTCTCATAGCTTCCCCTATATCGCTGTGTGTTTGGATACCTCCCATAGCTTCCCCTATATCGCTGCGTTTTTGCGCACCTCTCACCTTCCCCTATATCGCCGTGTCTTCGCGCACCTCCCATAGATTCCACTAGATTGCTGTTTTCGTGCACATCTCATAGCTTCCCCTAAATTTCTTTGTTTCGCACACCTCTCATACCTTCCCCTAAATTGCTGTGTTTTCGCGCACCTCTCATAGATTCCCCATATCGCCGTGTTTCTCATAGGTTCCCGATATCGCCATGTTTTCGAACACCCCTCATACCTTCCCCCATATCACCGTGTTTTCACGCACCTCCCATAGCTTCCCCTATATCGCTGTGATTTTGCACACCTCTCATACCTTCCCCAATATGGCTGTGCTCTCACGCACCTCTCATAACTTCCCCTGTATCGTCCTGTTTTCATGCACCTCCCATAGCTTCTCATATATCGCAGTGTTTCTGCGCACCTCACAGAGCTTCCCCAACGTCGCTGTGTTTTTGCGCACCTCTCATACCTTCTCCTATATCGCCGTGTTTTCCCGCACCTCCCATACCTTCCCCTTTATTGCTGTGTTATCGCGCACCGCCCATAGTTTCTCCAATAATGCTGTGTTTTCGCGTACATCTCATACCTGCCCCAATATGGCTGTGTTTTCGCGCAGCTCTCATACCTTCCCCTGTATTGCGGTCTTTTCGCACACCTCCCATATCTTCCCCTATATCGCTGTGTTTTCGTGCACCTCTCATAGCTTCCTTTATATCACTGTGTTTTCGTGCACATCTCATACATTCAGTTACATCGCCATGTTTTCGCGCACCTCTCATACCTTCCACTATTTTGCTTTGTTTTCGTGTATGTCCCATACCTTCCTGTATATTGCTGTGTTTTCGTGCACCTCCCATAGCTTCCCCATATCGGTATTTTGATGCACCTGTCATATCTTCCCCTATATCGCTGTGTTTTCACGCACCTCTCATACTGTTCCCTATATCGCTGCCTTTTCGTGCACCTCTCATCGGTTCCCTTCTATAGCCGTGTTTTCACACACCTCCCATAGCTTCCCCTATATCATTGTGTTTTGGTGCACCTCTCATACATTCTCCTATATCGCCTTGTTTTCGCGCACCTCGCATAGCTTCGCATATATGGCTGTATTGTCGCTTCCCTCTCATAGCATCCCCTATATCGCCGTGTTATCACTTCCCATAGCTTCCCCTATATCATTGTGTTTTCGCGCACCTCGCATACATTCCCCTATATTGCCGTGTTTTCGTGCACCTCTCATACCTTCCACTATTTCGCTGTGTTTTTGTGTACGTCCCATACCTTCCCGTATATTGCTGTGTTTTCGTGCAACTCCCATAGTTGCCCCTGTATCGCTGTGTGTTCGCTTCCATCTCATAACTTCCCCTGATTCGCTTTGTTTTCGCACACCTCCCATAGCTTCACCTATGTCACCATGTAATCATGCAGCTCTCATACCTTCCCCTATATCACACTGTTTTTGCGCACCTCCCATAGCTTCCCTAATATCGCTGGTTTTCGTTCACCTCCAATAATTTGCCCAATAATGCGGTGTTTTCGCGCACCTCTCATACATTCCTCTATAGCGCTGTGTTTTTGCGCACCTCCCATACCTTCCCCAATATGGCTGTGTTCTCGCGCACCTCTGATAACTTCCCCTGTATCGTGCTGTTTTCACGCACCTCCCATAGCTTCCCAAATATTGCGATGCTTTCGCGCACCTCTCATAGCATCCCCCAAATCGCTGTGTTTTCGCGTACCTCTCATAGCTTCCATTATATCACCGTATTTTCGCGCACCTCACATAGCTTCCTCTACATCGCTGTGTTATCGCGCACATCCCATAGCTTCTCCTATATCGCCGTCTTTTTGCGCACCTCTCATAACTTCCCCAATATAGCTGTGTTCTCGCGCACCTCTCATAACTTCCCTTGTGTCGCCCTGTTTTCACGCACCTCCCATAGCTTCCAATATATCGCAGTGTTTTTGCGCACCTCTCATAGCATCCCCCAAATTGCTGTGTTTTCACACACCTCTCATACCTTCCCCTGTATCGCTGTGTGTTCGCACACCTCCCATAGCTTCCCCTATATCGCTGTGTTTTTGCGCACCTCTCATACCTTCCCCAATATGGCTGTGTTCTCGCGCACCTCTCATAACTTCACCTGTATCGCCCTGTTTTCACGCACCTCCCATAGCTTCCCCTATATCGCTGTGTTTTTGCGCACCTCCCATACCTTCCACTAGTTTGCTGTTTTCGCGCACATCTCATAGCTTCCCCTAAATTGCTGTGTATTCGCACACCTCTCATAGCTTCCCCTATATCGCAGTGTGTTCGCACACCTCACATAGTTTCCCCTATATCGCTGTGTTTTTGCGCATCTCTCATACTTTTCCCTATATCACTCTGTTCTCGTGCACATCCCATAGCTTCCCATATATTGCTGTGTTTTTGCGCAGCTCTCATACCTTCTAGTATATGGCTGTGTTTTCGTGCTGCTCTCATACCTTCCCCTTCTTAGCTGAGTTTTCGCTCATCTCTCATACCTTCCCCTATATTGCTGTGTTTTCGTGCACCTCCCATAGGTTCCCCATATCGGTGTTTTGATGCACCTTTCATACCTTCCCCTATATCGCTGTGTTTTCATGCACCTCTCATACTGTTCCCTATATCGCTGCATTTTTGGGCACCTCTCATCGGTTTCCCTGTATCGCCGTGTTTTCACACACCTCCCATAGCTTCCGCTGCATCTCTCTGTTGTCACGCACTTCTCATACGCTCCCCTATATCCGTGTGTTTTTGTCCACCTCTCATACCATCCCCTATATCGCCGTGTCTTCACGCACCTCCCATAGCTTCCACTAGATCGCTGTTTTCACACACCTCTCGTACCTTCCACTAAATTGCTGTGTTTTAACGCACCTCCCATAGCTTCCCCTATATCGCTGTGTTTTCTTGCACCTCTCATACTTTTCCCTATATCACTCTGTTCTCGTGCCCATCCCATAGCTTCCCATATATTGCTGTGTTTTTGCGCAGCTCTCATACCTTCCCCTTTTTAGCGGTATTTTCGTGCACCTCCCATAGCTTCCCCATATCGGTGTTTTGATGCACCTGTCAAACCTTCCCCTATATCGCTGTGTTATCACGCACCTCTCATACTGTTCTCTATATCGCTGCGTTTCTGGGCACCTCTCATCGGTTCCCCTGTGTTGCCGTGTTTTCACACACCTCCCATAGCTTCCCCTACATCTCTCTGTTGTCGCTCACTTCTCATACCCTCCCCTATATCGCTGTGATTTTGCACACCTCTCATACCTTCCCCGATATGGCTGTGTTCTCACGCACCTCTCATAACTTCCCCTGTATCGTCCTGTTTTCACGCACCTCCCATAGCTTCCCATATATCGCAGTGTTTTCACACATCTCGCAGAGCTTCCCCAACGTTGCTGTGTTTTTGCGCACCTCTCATACCTTCTCCTATATCGCCGTGTTTTCCCGCACCTCCCATACCTTCCCCTTTATTGCTGTGTTATCGCGCACCGCCCATAATTTCTCCAATAACGCTGTGTTTTCACGCACTTCTCATACCTGCCCCGATATGGCTGTGTTTTCACGCAGCTCTCATACCTTCCCCTGTGTTGCGATGTTTTCGCACACCTCCCATATTTTCCCCTATATCACTGTGTTTTCGTGCACCTCTCATAGCTTCCCCTATATCGCTGTGTTTTCCCACACCTCCCATAGCTTCCCCAATATCATTGTGTTTTCGCGCACCTTGCATACATTCCCCTATATCGTTGTGTTTTCGCTCACCTCTTATAGTTTCCCTTATATCGCCGTGTTTTTGTGCACATCTCATACATTCAGCTACATCGCCGTGTTTTCGCGCACCTCTCATACCTTCCACTATTTTGCTGTGTTTTCGTGTACGTCCCATACCTTCCCGTATATTGCTGTGTTTTCGTGCACCAGTCATACCTTCCCCTATATCGCTGTGTTTTCACGCACCTCTCATACTGTTCCCTATATCGCTGCGTTTTCGTGCACCTCTCATCGGTTCCCTTCTATAGCCGTGTTTTCACACACCTCCCATAGCTTCCCCTATATCATTGTGTTTTGGTGCACCTCTCATACATTCTCCTATATCGCCTTGTTTTCGCGCACCTCGCATAGCTTCGCATATATGGCTGTATTGTCGCTTCCCTCTCATAGCATCCCCTATATCGCCGTGTTATCACTTCCCATAGCTTCCCCTATATCATTGTGTTTTCGCGCACCTCGCATACATTCCCCTATATTGCTGTGTTTTTGCTCACCTCATATAGCTTCCCTTATATCGCCTTGTTTTCATGCACCTCGCAACTTCGCATAGCTTCGCATATATCGCTGTATTGTCACTTCCCTCTCATAACATCCCCTATATTGCCGTGTTATCACCTCCCATAGCTGTGTTTTCATGTATGTCCCATACCTTCCCGTATATTGCTGTGTTTTAGTACAACTCCCAGAGATTCTCCTATATCACTGTGTTTTCGCTTCCCTCTCATAACTTCCCCTAAATCGCTTTCTTTTCGCGCACCTCCCATAGCTTCTCCTATGTTGCCATGTAATTATGCACCTCTCATACCTTCCCCTATATTGCCCTGTTTTTTGCGCACCTCCCATAGCTTCCCCAATATCGCTGGGTTTTCGTTCACCTCCAATAGTTTCCCCAATAACGCTGTGTTTTCGCGCACCTCTCATACATTCCTCTATAGCGCTGTGTTTTTGCGCACCTCCCATACCTTTCCCAATATGGCTGTGTTCTTGCGCACCTCTGATACCTTCCTCTGTATCGCGCTGTTTTCACGTACCTCCCATACCTTCCCATATATTGCGATGCTTTCGCACACCTCTCATAGCTTCCCCTAAATTGCTTTGTTTTGCACACCTCTCATACCTTCCCCTAAATTGCTGTGTTTTCGCGCACCTCTCATACCTTTACCCATATCACCGTGTTTTCACGCACCTCCCATACTTTCCCCTATATCACTGCGTTATCGCGCACCGCCCATAGTTTCTCCAATAACGCTGTGTTTTTGCGCACTTCTTATACCTGCCCCAATATGGCTGTGTTTTCGCGCAGCTCTCATACCTTCCCCTGTATTGCGGTGTTTTCCCGCTCTTCCCTTAGCTTCCCCAATATCATTGAGTTTTCGCGCACCTCGCATACCTTCCCCTGTATCTCTTTGTTTTCGTTCACCTCTTATAGCTTTCCTGATATCGTCTCTTTTTCGTGCACCTCTCATAACTTCCCCTATATAGCTGTGTTTTCGCTCACCTCTCATAGCTACCCCTGTATCTCCGTGTTTTCGTGCAGCTCTCATACGTTCTGCTACATCGCTGTGTTTTTGTGCACCTCTCATACCTACCACTATTTCACTGTGTTTTCGTGTACGTCCCATACCTTCCCGTATATTGCTGTGTTTTCGTGCAACTCCCAGAGTTTCTCCTATATCGCTGTGTTTTCGCTTCCCTCTCATAACTTCCCCTAAATCGCTTTGTTTTCGCGCACCTCCCATAGCTTCTCCTATGTCGCCATGTAATTATGCACCTCTCATACCTTCCCCTATATTGCCCTGTTTTTTGCGCACCTCCCATAGCTTCCCCAATATCGCTGGGTTTTCGTTCACCTCCAATAGTTTTCCCAATAACGCTGTGTTTTCGCGCACCTCTCATACCTTTCCCAATATGGCTGTGTTCTCGCGCACCTCTGATAACTTCCTCTGTATCACGCTGTTTTCACGTACCTCCCATAGCTTCCGATATATTGCGATGCTTTCACACACCTCTCATAGCTTCCCCTACATCGCTGTGTTTTCGCGTAGCTCTCATAGCTTCCATTATATCACCGTATTTTCGCACACCTCGCATAGCTTCCCCTACGTCGCTGTATTTTCGCGCACCTCTCATACGTTCTCCTATATCTCTCTGTTTTCGTGCACCTCCCATAGATTCCCCATATCGCTGTGTTTTCGCGCACCTCTCATACCTTCCCCTATATCGCCATCTTTTCATGCACATCATATAGCTTCCCATACATCGCTGTGTTTTCGCGTACTCCTGATAGCTTCTCCAATATGGCTGTGTGTTTTCGCACCTCCCATAGCTTCCCCTATATCGCTGTGTTTTTCTCACCTCTCATAGCTTTGCCTATTTCGCCGTATTTTTGCACACCTCTCATACCTCCCCGTTTTTAGCTGTGATTTCACTCATCTCTCATACCTTCTCGTATATCGCCGTGTTTTCGTGCACCTCCTATAGCTTCCTACTTTTCGCTGTGCTTTCACGCACCACACATACCTACCCCTATATCACTGTGTTTTCAAGCACCTCTCATGCTGTTCCCTGTATCATTGTGATTTCGGGCACTTCTCATCGCTTCCCCTATATCGCCGTGTTTTCTCGCACTTCTCAGACCTTCCCTTATATCGCTGAGTTTTCGCTCCCCTTTCATAGCTTCCCCTATAATGCGGTGTTTTCACGCACCTCTCATACCTTCCCCTTTCTCGCCGTGATTTTGTGCCCCTTCCATAGCTTCCCCTCTGTCGCTGTGTTTTCACACACCTCTCATACCTTCCCCTATATCGCCGTGTTTTCGTGCACCTCCTATAGCTTCCCCAAGAGCACTGTGTTTTCATGCACCTCTCATATGTTCCCCTGTATCATCGTGTTTTTGTGCACCTCTCATACATTCTCCTATATCGCCGTGTTTTCACACACCTCCCATGGCTTCCCCTATATCGCTGTGTTTTCTCGCACCTCTTATAGCTTCCCCTATATCGCTCTGTTTTCACACATCTCCCATAGCTTCCCATATATCGTTGTATTTTCGTTTCCCTATCATAACTTCCCCTATCTCGCCGTTTTTTCGCGCACCTCCTATAGCTGCCCCATATCATTGTGTTTTTGTGCACCTCTCATACATTCTCCTACATCGCCGTGTTTTCGCGCACCTCCCATAGCTTCCCCTACATCGCTGTGTCGTCGCGCACTTATCATACACTCCCCTATATCGTCGTGTTTTCGTCCAGCTCTCATATCATCCCCTATACAGCCGTGTCTTCGCGCACGTCCCATAGCTTCCACTAGATCGCTGTTTTCGCGCACATCTCATGGCTTCCCCTAAATTGCTTTGTTTTCGCACACCTCTCATACCTTCCCCTAATTCGCTGTGTTTTCGCACACCTCTCATACCTTCTCCTATATCGCCGTGTTTTCCGCACCTCCCATAGCTTCCCCTATATCGCTGTTTTTTCTCGCACCTCTCATACTTTTCCCTATATCACTCTGTTCTCGTTCACATCCCATAGCTTAACATATATTGCTGTGTTTTTGCGCAGCTCTCATATCTTCCAGTATATGGCTGAGTTTTCGTGCAGCTCTCATACCTTCCCCTTCTTAGCTGAGTTTTCGCTCATCTCTCATACCTTCTCCTATATTGCTGTGTTTTCGTGCACCTCCCATAGCTTCTCCATATCGGTGTTTTGATGCACCTGTCATAGCTTCCCATATATTGCTGTGTTTTTACGCACCTCTCATCACTTCCCCTATATCGACGTGTTTTCAACCACCACTCATAGCTTCACGTATATCGTCATGTGTTCGCGCACCACCCATAGCTTCTCCTATATCACTGTGTTTTCGCGCACCTCTCATACCTTCTGCTATATCTCATTGTTAATGCGCACCTCTCATAGCTTCTCTTCTATTGCTGTGTACTGGTGCACCTCTCAAAGCTTTCCGTATATTGCAATGTTTTTGCGCACATCTCATACCTTCCCCTATTTCGCCGTGTTTTAATGCACCTCCATAGCTTCCCCTATTTAGCTGAGTTTTCATTCATCTCTCATACCTTCTCCTATATTGCTGTGTTTTCGTGCACCTCCCATAGCTTCCCCTATATCGATGTGTTTTTGCTCATCTCTCATAACATCTCCTATATCGCTGTGTTTTTGTGCACTTCCTATAGCTTCCCCATATTGGTGTATTGATGCACCTATCATACCATCCCCTATATCACTATCTTTTCACGCACCTCTCATACTGTTCCCTATATCGCTGCGTTTTCGGGCACCTCTCATCGGTTCCCGTGTATCGCCGTGTTTTCACACACCTCCGATAGCTTCCCCTATATCATTGCGTTTTCGGACAGCTCTCATACATTCTCCTATATCGCTGTGTGTTCGCGCACCTCGCATAGCTTCCCATATATCACTGTATTGTCGCTTCCCTCTCATAACTTCCCCTATATCACCGTGTATTCGCGCACCTCCCATAGCATCCACTAGATCACTGTTTTGGCGCACATCTCATAGCTTCCCCTAAGTTGCTTTGTTTCGTGCACCTCTCATAGCTTCCCCTAAATTGCGGTGTTTTCTCGCACCTCTCATAGATTCCGCATATTGCCGTGTTTTCGCGTACCTCTCATACCTTACCCCATATCACCGTGTTTTTGCGCACCTCCCATACCTTCCCCTATATGGCTGTGTCATCGTGCACTGCCCATAGTTTCTCCAATAACGCTGTTTTCGCGCACTTCTCATACCTGCCCCAATATAGCTGTGTGTTCACGCAGCTCTCATACCTTCCCCTGTATTGCGGTGTTTTCGCACACCTCCCTATCTTCCCCTATATTGCTGTATTTTCGTGCAACTCTCATAGCTTCCCCAATATCACTGTGTGATCGCACACCTCTCATACCTTCCCCTATATCGCTGTGTTTTTGCGCACCTCTCATACCTTCCCCAATATGGCTGTGTTTTCACACAGCTCTCATACCTTCCCCTGTATTGCGGTGTTTTCGTACACCTCCCATAGCTTCACCAATGTCATTGTGCTTTCGCGCACCTCTCATAGCATCGCCCAAATGGCTGTGTTTTCGCGCACCACTGATAGCTTCCCCTATATCGTTGCGTTTTTGGGCACCTCTCATACCTTCCCCTGTATTGCCGTGTTTTCACACACCTCCGATAGCTTCCCCTATATCATTGTGTTTTCAGGCACCTCTCATACATTCTTCTATATTGCCGTGTTTTTGCGCACTGCGCATAGCTTCCCATATATCGCTGTATTGTCGCTTCCCTCTCTTAACATCCCCTATATCGCCGTGTTTTTGTGCACCTCCCATAGCTTCCCCTACATCTCTCTGTTGTCGCGCACTGCTCATACCTTCCCCTATATCGGTGTGTTTTCGTCAACCTGTCATACCATCCCCTATATCGCCGTGTCTTCGCGCACCTCCCATAGCTTACACTATATTGCTGTTTTCGCGCACATCGTGCACCTCTCATACCTTCCCCTAAATTGCTGTGTTTTCGCGCACCTCTCATACCTTCCCCTCTATGGCTATGTTATCGCGCACCACCCATAGTTTCTCCAATAATGCTGTGTTTTCGCGTACATCTCATACCTGCCCCAATATGGCTGTGTTTTCGCGCAGCTCTCATACCTTCCCCTGTATTGCGGTCTTTTCGCACACCTCCCATATCTTCCCCTATATCGCTGTGTTTTCGTGCACATCTCATACATTCAGTTACATCGCCATGTTTTCGCGCACCTCTCATACCTTCCACTATTTTGCTTTGTTTTCGTGTATGTCCCATACCTTCCTGTATATTGCTGTGTTTTCGTGCACCTCCCATAGCTTCCCCATATCGGTATTTTGATGCACCTGTCATATCTTCCCCTATATCGCTGTGTTTTCACGCACCTCTCATACTGTTCCCTATATCGCTGCCTTTTCGTGCACCTCTCATCGGTTCCCTTCTATAGCCGTGTTTTCACACACCTCCCATAGCTTCCCCTATATCATTGTGTTTTGGTGCACCTCTCATACATTCTCCTATATCGCCTTGTTTTCGCGCACCTCGCATAGCTTCGCATATATCGCTGTATTGTCGCTTCCCTCTCATAACATCCCCTATATCGCCGTGTTATCACCTCCCATAGCTTCCCCTATATCATTGTGTTTTCGCGCACCTCGCATACATTCCCCAATATTGCTGTGTTTTCGCTCACCTCGTATAGCTTCCCTTATATCGCTGTGTTTTCGTGCACACCTCATACATTCAGCTACATCGCCGTGTTTTTGCGCACCTCTCATACCTTCCACTATTTCGCTGTGTTATTGTGTACGTCCCATACCTTCCCGTATATTGCTGTGTTTTCGTGCAATTCCGTTGGTTTCCCCTGTATCGCTCTGTGTTCGCTTCCATCTCATAACTACCCCTAAATCGCTTTGTTTTCGCACACCTCTCATAGCTTCACCTATGTCAGCATGTAATCACGCACCTCTCATACCTTCCCTTATATCACACTGTTTTTGCGCATCTCCCATAGCTTCCCTAATATCGCTGGTTTTCGTTCACCTCCAATAGTTTCCCCAATAATGCTGTGTTTTCGCGCACCTCTCATACATTCCTCTATAGCGCTATGTTTTTGCGCACCTCCCATAACTTCCCCAATATGGCAGTGTTCTCGCGCACCTCTGATAACTTCCCCTCTATCGCACTGTTTTCACGCACCTCCCATAGATTCCCAAATATTGCGATGCTTTCGCGCACCTCTCATAGCATCCCTTAAATCGCTGTGTTTTCGCGTACCTCTCATAGCTTCCATTATATTACCATATTTTCGCGCACCTCGCATAGCTTCCCCTACATCGCTGTGTTATCGCGCACCTCCCATAGCTTCCCCATATCACTGTCTTTTTGCGCACCTCTCATACCTTCCCCAATATAGCTGTGTTCTCGCGCACCTCTCATAACTTCCCCTGTATTGCCCTGTTTTCACGCACCTCCCATAGCTTCCAATATATCGCAGTGTTTTTGCACACCTCTCATAGCATCCTCCAAATCGCTGTTTTCGCACATCTCTCATAGCTTCCCCTATATCGCTGTGTGTTTGGATACCTCCCATAGCTTCCCCTATATCGCTGCGTTTTTGCGCACCTCTCATACCATCCCCTATATCGCCGTGTCTTCACGCACCTCCCATAGCTTCCACTAGATCGCTGTTTTCACACACCTCTCGTACCTTCCCCTAAATTGCTGTGTTTTCACACACCTCCCATAGCTTCCCCTATATCGCTGTGTTTTCTTGCACCTCTCATACTTTTCCCTATATCACTCTGTTCTCGTGCCCATCCCATAGCTTCCCATATATTGCTGTGTTTTTGCGCAGCTCTCATACCTTCCCCTTTTTAGCGGTATTTTCGTGCACCTCCCATAGCTTCCCCATATCGGTGTTTTAATGCACCTGTCAAACCTTCCCCTATATCGCTGTGTTATCACGCACCTCTCATACTGTTCTCTATATCGCTGCGTTTCTGGGCACCTCTCATCGGTTCCCCTGTGTTGCCGTGTTTTCACACATCTCCCATAGCTTCCCCTACATCTCTCTGTTGTCGCTCACTTCTCATACCCTCCCCTATATCGCTGTGATTTTGCACACCTCTCATACCTTCCCCGATATGGCTGTGTTCTCACGCACCTCTCATAACTTCCCCTGTATCGTCCTGTTTTCACGCACCTCCCATAGCTTCCCATATATCGCAGTGTTTTCACACATCTCGCAGAGCTTCCCCAACGTTGCTGTGTTTTTGCGCACCTCTCATACCTTCTCCTATATCGCCGTGTTTTCCCGCACCTCCCATACCTTCCCCTTTATTGCTGTGTTATCGCGCACCGCCCATAATTTCTCCAATAACGCTGTGTTTTCACGCACTTCTCATACCTGCCCCGATATGGCTGTGTTTTCACGCAGCTCTCATACCTTCCCCTGTGTTGCGATGTTTTCGCACACCTCCCATATTTTCCCCTATATCACTGTGTTTTCGTGCACCTCTCATAGCTTCCCCTATATCGCTGTGTTTTCCCACACCTCCCATAGCTTCCCCAATATCATTGTGTTTTCGCGCACCTTGCATACATTCCCCTATATCACTGTGTTTTTGTGCACCTCTCATAGCTTCCCCTACATCGCTGTGTTTTCCCGCACCTCCCATAGCTTCCCCAATATCATTGTGTTTTCGCGCACCTTGCATACATTCCCCTATATCGTTGTGTTTTCGCTCACCTCTTATAGTTTCCCTTATATCGCCGTGTTTTTGTGCACATCTCATACATTCAGCTACATCGCCGTGTTTTCGCGCACCTCTCATACCTTCCACTATTTTGCTGTGTTTTCGTGTACGTCCCATACCTTCCCGTATATTGCTGTGTTTTCGTGCACCAGTCATACCTTCCCCTATATCGCTGTGTTTTCACGCACCTCTCATACTGTTCCCTATATCGCTGCGTTTTCGTGCACCTCTCATCGGTTCCCTTCTATAGCCGTGTTTTCACACACTTCCCATAGCTTCCCCTATATCATTGTGTTTTGGTGCACCTCTCATACATTCTCCTATATCGCCTTGTTTTCGCGCACCTCGCATAGCTTCGCATATATCGCTGTATTGTCGCTTCCCTCTCATAGCATCCCCTATATCGCCGTGTTATCACTTCCCATAGCTTCCCCTATATCATTGTGTTTTCGCGCACCTCGCATACATTCCCCTATATTGCTGTGTTTTTGCTCACCTCATATAGCTTCCCTTATATCGCCTTGTTTTCGTGCACCTCGCAACCTCGCATAGCTTCGCATATATCGCTGTATTGTCACTTCCCTCTCATAACGTCCCCTATATTGCCGTGTTATCACCTCCCATAGCTTCCCCTATATCATTGTGTTTTCGCGCACATTGCATACATTCCCCTATATCGCTGTGTTTTTGCTCACCTCATATAGCTTCCCTTATATCGCCGTGTTTTCGTGCACATCTCATACATTCAGCTACATTACCGTGTTTTCGCGCACCTCTCATACCTTCCACTATTTCGCTGTGTTTTTGTGTATGTCCCATACCTTCCCGTATATTGCTGTGTTTTCGTTCAACTCCCAGAGTTTCTCCTATATCGCTGTGTTCGCTTCTCTCTCATAACTTCCCCTAAATCACTTTGTTTTCGCGCACCTCCCATACCTTCCCCTATATCACTGTGTTATCGCGTACCGCCCATAATTTCTCCAATAACGCTGTGTTTTCACGCACTTCTCATACCTCCCCCAATATGGCTGTGTTTTCGCGCAGCTCTCATACCTTCCCCTGTGTTGCGGTGTTTTCGCACACCTCCCATATCGTCCCCTATATTGCTGTGTTTTCGTGCACCTCTCAAAGCTTCCCCTATATCGCTGTGTTTTCCCGCACCTCCCATAGCTTCCCCAATATCATTGTGCTTTCGCGCACCTCACATACATTCCCCTATATCGCTGTGTTTTCGCTCACCTCTTATAGCTTCCCTTATTCCGCCGTGTTTTCGTGCACATCTCATACATTCAGCTACATCGCCGTGTGTTCGCGCACCTCTCATACCTTCCACTATTTTGCTGTGTTTTCGCGTACGTCCCATACCTTCCCGTATATTGCTGTGTTTTCGTGCACCTGCCATAGCTTCCCCATATCGGTATTTTGATGCACCTGTCATACCTTCCCATATATCGCTGTGTTTTCACACACCTCTCATACTGTTACCAATATTGCTGCGTTTTCATGCACATCTCATCGGTTCCCTTCTATTGCCGTGTTTTCACACACCTCCCATAGCTTCCCCTATATCATTATGTTTTGGCGCACGTCTCATACATTCTCCTATATCACCTTGTTTTCGCGCACCTCGTATAGCTTCGCATATATCGCTGTATTGTCGCTTCCCTCTCATAACATCCCCTATATCGCCGTGTTATCACCTCCCATAGCTTCCCCTATATCATTGTGTTTTCGCGCACCTCGCATACATTCCCCAATATTGCTGTGTTTTCGCTCACCTCGTATAGCTTCCCTTATATCGCTGTGTTTTCGTGCACACCTCATACATTCAGCTACATCGCCGTGTTTTTGCGCACCTCTCATACCTTCCACTATTTCGCTGTGTTATTGTGTACGTCCCATACCTTCCCGTATATTGCTGTGTTTTCGTGCAATTCCGTTGGTTTCCCCTGTATCGCTCTGTGTTCGCTTCCATCTCATAACTACCCCTAAATCGCTTTGTTTTCGCATACCTCTCATAGCTTCACCTATGTCAGCATGTAATCACGCACCTCTCATACCTTCCCTTATATCACACTGTTTTTGCGCATCTCCCATAGCTTCCCTAATATCGCTGGTTTTCGTTCACCTCCAATAGTTTCCCCAATAATGCTGTGTTTTCGCGCACCTCTCATACATTCCTCTATAGCGCTATGTTTTTGCGCACCTCCCATAACTTCCCCAATATGGCAGTGTTCTCGCGCACCTCTGATAACTTCCCCTCTATCGCACTGTTTTCACGCACCTCCCATAGATTCCCAAATATTGCGATGCTTTCGCGCACCTCTCATAGCATCCCTTAAATCGCTGTGTTTTCGCGTACCTCTCATAGCTTCCATTATATTACCATATTTTCGCGCACCTCGCATAGCTTCCCCTACATCGCTGTGTTATCGCGCACCTCCCATAGCTTCCCCATATCACTGTCTTTTTGCGCACCTCTCATACCTTCCCCAATATAGCTGTGTTCTCGCGCACCTCTCATAACTTCCCCTGTATTGCCCTGTTTTCACGCACCTCCCATAGCTTCCAATATATCGCAGTGTTTTTGCACACCTCTCATAGCATCCTCCAAATCGCTGTTTTCGCACATCTCTCATAGCTTCCCCTATATCGCTGTGTGTTTGGATACCTCCCATAGCTTCCCCTATATCGCTGCGTTTTTGCGCACCTCTCATACCTTCCCCTATATCGCCGTGTCTTCGCGCACCTCCCATAGATTCCACTAGATTGCTGTTTTCGTGCACATCTCATAGCTTCCCCTAAATTTCTTTGTTTCGCACACCTCTCATACCTTCCCCTAAATTGCTGTGTTTTCGCGCACCTCTCATAGATTCCCCATATCGCCGTGTTTCTCATAGGTTCCCGATATCGCCATGTTTTCGAACACCCCTCATACCTTCCCCCATATCACCGTGTTTTCACGCACCTCCCATAGCTTCCCCTATATCGCTGTGATTTTGCACACCTCTCATACCTTCCCCAATATGGCTGTGCTCTCACGCACCTCTCATAACTTCCCCTGTATCGTCCTGTTTTCATGCACCTCCCATAGCTTCTCATATATCGCAGTGTTTCTGCGCACCTCACAGAGCTTCCCCAACGTCGCTGTGTTTTTGCGCACCTCTCATACCTTCTCCTATATCGCCGTGTTTTCCCGCACCTCCCATACCTTCCCCTTTATTGCTGTGTTATCGCGCACCGCCCATAGTTTCTCCAATAACGCTGTGTTTTCACGCACTTCTCATACCTGCCCCGATATGGCTGTGTTTTCGCGCAGCTCTCATACCTTCCCCTGTGTTGCGGTGTTTTCGCACACCTCCCATATCTTCCCCTATATCACTGTGTTTTCATGCACCTCTCATAGCTTCCCTTATATCGCTGTGTTTTCCCACACCTCCCACAGCTTCCCCAATATCATTGTGTTTTCGCGCACCTTGCATACATTCCCCTATATCGTTGTGTTTTCGCTCACCTCTTATAGCTTCCCTTATATCGCCGTGTTTTCGTGCACATCTCATACATTCAGCTACATCGCCGTGTTTTCGCGCACCTATCATACCTTCCACTATTTTGCTGTGTTTTCGTGTACGTCCCATACCTTCCCGTATATTGCTGTGTTTTCGTGCACCTGCCATAGCTTCCCCATATCGGTATTTTGATGCACCTGTCATACCTTCCCCTATATCGCTGTGTTTTCACGCACCGCTCATACTGTTCCCTATATCGCTGCGTTTTCGTGCACCTCTCATCGGTTCACTTCTATCACTGTGTTTTCACACACCTCCCATAGCTTTCCCTGTTTCATTGTGTTTTGGCGCACCTCTCATACATTCTCATATATCGCCTTGTTTTCGTGCACCTCGCATAGCTTCGCATATATCGCTGTATTGTCACTTCCCTCTCATAACATCCCGTATATCGCCGTGTTTTCGCGCACCTTTCATACCTTCCACTATTTTGCTGTGTTTTCGTGTACGTCCCATACCTTCCCGTATATTGCTGTGTTTTCGTTCAACTCCCATAGTTTCCCCTGCATCACTGTGTGTTCGCTTCTCTCTCATAACTTCTCCTAAATCGCTTTGTTTTCGCGCACCTCCCATAGCTTCACCTATGTCACCATGTAATCACGCACCTCTCATACCTTCCCCTATATCACACTGTTTTTGCGCACCTCCCATAGCTTCCCTAATTTGGCTGGTTTTGTTCACCTCCAATAGTTTCCCCAATAACGCTGTGTTTTCGCACACCTCTGATACATTCCTCTATAGCGCTGTGTTTTTGCGCACCTCCCATACCTTCCCCAATATCGCTGTGTTCTCGCGCACCTCTGATAACTTCCCCTGCATCGCGCTGTTTTCACGCACCTCCCATAGCTTCCCAAACATTGCGATGCTTTCGCGCACCTCTCATAGCATCCCACAAATCACTGTGTTTTCGCATACCTCTCATAGCTTCCATTATATCACCATATTTTCACGCACCTCGCATAGATTCCCCTACATCGCTGTGTTATCGCGCACCTCCCATAGTTTCCCTATATCACTGTCTTTTTGCGCACCTCTCATACCTTCCCCAGTATAGCTGTGTTTTCATGCACCCCTCATAGATTCCCCATATCGCCGTGTTTTCGCGAACCTCGCATACATTCCCCTATATCGCTGTGTTTTCGCTCACCTCTTATAGCTTCCCTTATATCGCCGTGTTTTCGTGCACATCTCATACATTCAGCTACATCGCCGTGTTTTCGTGCACCTCTCATACCTTCCACTATTTTGCTGTGTTTTTGTGTACATCCCGTAACTTCCCGTATATTGCTGTGTTTTCGTGCACCTCCCATAGCTTCCCCATATAGCTATTTTGATGCACCTGTCATGCCTTCCCCTATATCACTGTGTTTTCACACACCTCTCATACTGTTCCTTATGTCGCTGCGTTTTCGTGCACCGCTTATCGGTTCCCTTCTATTGCCGTGTTTTCGCACACCTCCCATAGCTTCCCCTATATCATTGTGTTTAGGCGCACCTCTCATATATTCTCCTATATCGCCTTGTTTTCGCGCACCTCACATAGCTTCGCATATATCGCTGTATTGTCGCTTCCCTCTCATAACATCCCCTATATTGCCGTGTTATCACTTTCCATAGCTTCCCCATATCATTGTGTTTTCGCGCACCTCGCATACATTCCCCTATATCGCTGTGTTTTCAATCACCTCTTATAGCTTCCTTATATCGCCGTGTTTTCGTGCACATCTCATACATTCGGCTACATCACCGTGTTTTCGCGCACCTTTCATACCTTCCACTATTTCGCTGTGTTTTCGTGTACGTCCGATACCTTCCCGTATATGGCTGTGTTATCGCGCACCGCCCATAGTTGTTCCAATAACGCTGTGTTTTCACGCACTTCTCATACCTGCCCCAATATGGCTGTGTTTTCGCGCAGCTCTCGTACCTTCCCCTGTGTTGCGGTGTTTTCGCACACCTCCCACAGCTTCCCCTATATCGCTGTGTTTTCCCGCACTTCCCTTAGCTTCCCGAATATCATTGTGTTTTCGCGCACCTCGCATACTTTCCCCTGTATCGCTGTGTTTTCGTTCACCTCTTATAGCTTCCCTTATATTGTCTCTTTTTCGCGCACCTCTCATAAATTCCCCTATATAGCTGTGTTTTCGCTCACCTCTCATACCTTCCCCTGTATCGCCGTTTTTTCGTGAAGCTCTCATACGTTCTGCTACATTACTGTGTTTTCGTGCACCTCTCATACCTACCACTATTTCACTGTGTTTTCGTGTACGTCCCATACCTTCCCGTATATTGCTGTGTTTTCGTTCAATTCCCATAGTTTCCCCTGTATCACTGTGTGTTCGCTTCTCTCTCATAACTTCCCCTAAATCGCTTTGTTTTCGCGCACCTCCCATAGCTTCACCTATGTCACCATGTAATCACGCACCTCTCATACCTTCCCCTATATCACACTGTTTTTGCGCACCTCCCATAGCTTCCCTAATATGGCTGGTTTTCGTTCACCTCCAATAGTTTCCCCAATAACGCTGTGTTTTCGCACACCTCTCATACATTCCTCTATAGCGCTGTGTTTTTGCGCACCTCCCATACCTTCCCCAATATGGCTGTGTTCTCGCGCACCTCTGATAACTTCCCCTGTATTGAGCTGTTTTCACGTACCTCCCATAGCTTCACAAATATTGCGATGCTTTTGCGCACCTCTCATAGCATCCCCAAATCGCTGCGTTTTCGCGTACCTCTCATATCTTCCATTATATCACCGTATTTTCGCGCACCTCGCATAGCTTCCCCTACTTCGCTGTGTTATCGCGCACCTCCCATAGTTTCCCCTATATCACTGTCTTTTTGCGCAACTCTCATACCTTCCCCAATATAGCTGTGTTCTCACGCACCTCTCATAACTTCCCCTGTATCGCCCTGTTTTCACGCACCTCCCATAGCTTCCCCTATATTGCTGTGTTTTTGCTCACCTCTCATACCTTCCCCAATATGGCTGTGTTCTCGTGCATCTTTCATAACCTCACCTGTATCGCCCTGTTTTCACGCACCTCCCAAAGCTTCCCCTATATCGCTGTGTTTTTGCGCACCTCTCATGCCTTCTCCTATATCGCCGTGTCTTCGCGCACCTCCCATAGCTTCCACTAGATTGCTGTTTTCGCGCACATCTCATACCTTCCCCTAAATTGCTGTGTTTTCGTGCACCCCTCATAGATTCCCCATATCGCCGTGTTTTCGCGAACCTCGCATACATTCCCCTATATCGCTGTGTTTTCGTGCACCTCTCGTAGCTTCCCCAATATCATTGTGTTTTCACACACCTCTCATAGCATCCCCCAAATTGCTGTGTTTTTGCGCACCACTAATAGCTTCCCCTATATCGCTGTGTGCTCGCACACCTCCCATATCTTCCCCTATATCGCTGTGTTTTTGCGCACCTCTCATACCTTCCCCTGTATTGCAGTGTTTTCGCACACCTCCCATATCATCCCCTATATCGCTGTGTTTTTGTGCACCTCTCATAGCTTTACCTATATCGCTGTGTTTTCCCGCACCTCCCATAGCTTCCCCAATATCATTGTGTTTTCGCGCACCTCTCATAACATCCCCCAAATCGCTGTGTTTTCGCGCACCACTCATAGCTTCCCCTATATCATTGCGTTTTTGGGCACCTCTCATCGTTTCTCCTGTATCGCCGTGTTTTTACACACCTCCGATAGCTTCCCCTATATCATTGTGATTTGGGCACCTCTCATACATTCTCCTATATTGCTGTGTTTTCGCGCATAACTCATAGTTTCCCATATATCGCTGTGTGTTCGCACACCTCCCATAGCTTCCCCCAGATCTCTGTGTTTTTGTGCAACTCTCATACCTTCCACAATATGGCTGTGTTCTCGCGCACCTCTCATAACTTCCCCTGTATCGCCCTGTTTTCACGCAGCTCCCATAGATTCCCATATATCGCAGTGTTTTAGCGCACCTCGCAGAGCTTCCTCTAGATTGCTGTTTTCGTGCACATCTCATAGCTTCCCCTAAATTGCCTTGTTTCGCACACCTCTCATACCTTCCCCTAAATTGCTGTGTTTTCGCGCACCTCTCATAGATTCCCCATATCGCCGTGTTTCTCATAGGTTCCCGATATCGCCATGTTTTCGAACACACCTCATACCTTCCCCCATATCACCATGTTTTCACGCACCTCTCATACCTTCTCCTATATCTCCGTGTTTTCACGCACCTCCCATAGCTTCCCCTATATCGCTGTGATTTTGCACACCTCTCATACCTTCCCCAATATGGCTGTGCTCTCACGCACCTCTCATAACTTCCCCTGTATCGTCCTGTTTTCACGCACCTCCCATAGCTTCTCATATATCGCAGTGTTTCTGCGCACCTCACAGAGCTTCCCCAACGTCGCTGTGTTTTCGCGCACCTCTCATACCTTCTCCTATATCGCCGTGTTTTCCCGCACCTCACATACCTTCCCCTTTATTGCTGTGTTATCGCGCACCGCCCATAGTTTCTCCAATAACGCTGTGTTTTCACGCACTTCTCATACCTGCCACGATATGGCTGTGTTTTCGTGCAGCTCTCATACCTTCCCCTGTGTTGCGGTGTTTTCACACACCTCCCATATCTTCCCCTATATCACTGTGTTTTCGTGCACCTCTCATAGCTTCCCTTATATCGCTGTGTTTTCCCGCACCTCCCATAGCTTCCCCAATATCATTGTGTTTTCGCGCACCTTGCATACATTCCCCTATATCGTTGTGTTTTCGCTCACCTCTTATAGCTTCCCTTATATCGCCGTGTTTTCGTGCACATCTCATACATTCAGCTACATCGCCGTGTTTTCGTGCACCTCTCATACCTACCACTATTTCGCTGTGTTTTCGTGTACGTCCCATACCTTCCCGTATATTGCTGTGTTTTCATTCAATTCCCATAGTTTCCCCTGTATCGCTGTGTGTTCGCTTCTCTCATAACTTCCCCTAAATCGCTTTGTTTTCGCGCACCTCCCATAGCTTCACCTATGTCACCATGTAATCACGCACCTCTCATACCTTCCCCTATATCACACCGTTTTTGCACACCTCCCATAGCTTCCCTAATATGTCTGGTTTTCGTTCACCTCCAATAGTTTCCCCAATAACGCTGTGTTTTCGCACACCTCTCATACATTCCTCTATAGCGCTGTGTTTTTGCGCACCTCCCATACCTTCCCCAATATGGCTGTGCTCTCGCGCACCTCTGATAACTTCCCCTGTATCGAGCTGTTTTCACGTACCTCCCATAGCTTCCCAAATATTGCGATGCTTTTGCGCACCTCTCATAGCATCCCCAAATCGCTGTGTTTTCGCGTACCTCTCATATCTTCCATTATATCACCGTATTTTCGCGCACCTCGCATAGCTTCCCCTACTTCGCTGTGTTATCGCGCACCTCCCATAGTTTCCCCTATATCACTGTCTTTTTGCGCAACTCTCATACCTTCCCCAATATAGCTGTGTTCTCGTGCATCTTTCATAACCTCACCTGTATCGCCCTGTTTTCACGCACCTCCCAAAGCTTCCCCTATATCGCTGTGTTTTTGCGCACCTCTCATGCCTTCTCCTATATCGCCGTGTCTTCGCGCACCTCCCATAGCTTCCACTAGATTGCTGTTTTCGCGCACATCTCATAGCTTCCCCTAAATTGCTTTGTTTCGCGCACCTCTCATACCTTCCCCTAAATTGCTGTGTTTTCGTGCACCCCTCATAGATTCCCCATATCGCCGTGTTTTCGCGAACCTCGCATACATTCCCCTATATCGCTGTGTTTTCGTGCACCTCTCGTAGCTTCCCCAATATCATTGTGTTTTCGCACACCTCTCATAGCATCCCCCAAATTGCTGTGTTTTTGCGCACCACTAATATCTTCCCCTATATCGCTGTGTGCTCGCACACCTCCCATATCTTCCCCTATATCGCTGTGTTTTTGCGCACCTCTCATACCTTCCCCTGTATTGCAGTGTTTTCGCACACCTCCCATATCGTCCCCTATATCGCTGTGTTTTTGTGCACCTCTCATAGTTTTCCCTATATCGCTGTGTTTTCCCGCACCTCCCATAGCTTCCCCAATATCATTGTGTTTTCGCGCACCTCTCATAACATCCCCCAAATCGCTGTGTTTTCGCGCACCACTCATAGCTTCCCCTATATCATTGCGTTTTTGGGCACCTCTCATCGTTTCTCCTGTATCGCCATGTTTTTACACACCTCCGATAGCTTCCCCTATATCATTGTGATTTGGGCACCTCTCATACATTCTCCTATATTGCTGTGTTTTCGCGCATAACTCATAGTTTCCTATATATCGCTGTGTGTTCGCACACCTCCCATAGCTTCCCCCAGATCTCTGTGTTTTTGCACAACTCTCATACCTTCCACAATATGGCTGTATTCTCGCACACCTCTCATAACTTCAACTGTATCGCCCTGTTTTCACGCAGCTCCCATAGATTTCCATATATCGCAGTGTTTTCGCGCACCTCGCAGAGCTTCCTCTAGATTGCTGTTTTCGTGCACATCTCATAGCTTCCCCTAAATTTCTTTGTTTCGCACACCTCTCATACCTTCCCCTAAATTGCTGTGTTTTCGCGCACCTCTCATAGATTCCCCATATCGCCGTGTTTCTCATAGGTTCCCGATATCGCCATGTTTTCGAACACCCCTCATACCTTCCCCCATATCACCGTGTTTTCACGCACCTCCCATAGCTTCCCCTATATCGCTGTGATTTTGCACACCTCTCATACCTTCCCCAATATGGCTGTGCTCTCACGCACCTCTCATAACTTCCCCTGTATCGTCCTGTTTTCATGCACCTCCCATAGCTTCTCATATATCGCAGTGTTTCTGCGCACCTCACAGAGCTTCCCCAACGTCGCTGTGTTTTTGCGCACCTCTCATACCTTCTCCTATATCGCCGTGTTTTCCCGCACCTCCCATACCTTCCCCTTTATTGCTGTGTTATCGCGCACCGCCCATAGTTTCTCCAATAACGCTGTGTTTTCACGCACTTCTCATACCTGCCCCGATATGGCTGTGTTTTCGCGCAGCTCTCATACCTTCCCCTGTGTTGCGGTGTTTTCGCACACCTCCCATATCTTCCCCTATATCACTGTGTTTTCATGCACCTCTCATAGCTTCCCTTATATCGCTGTGTTTTCCCACACCTCCCACAGCTTCCCCAATATCATTGTGTTTTCGCGCACCTTGCATACATTCCCCTATATCGTTGTGTTTTCGCTCACCTCTTATAGCTTCCCTTATATCGCCGTGTTTTCGTGCACATCTCATACATTCAGCTACATCGCCGTGTTTTCGCGCACCTATCATACCTTCCACTATTTTGCTGTGTTTTCGTGTACGTCCCATACCTTCCCGTATATTGCTGTGTTTTCGTGCACCTGCCATAGCTTCCCCATATCGGTATTTTGATGCACCTGTCATACCTTCCCCTATATCGCTGTGTTTTCACGCACCGCTCATACTGTTCCCTATATCGCTGCGTTTTCGTGCACCTCTCATCGGTTCACTTCTATCACTGTGTTTTCACACACCTCCCATAGCTTTCCCTGTTTCATTGTGTTTTGGCGCACCTCTCATACATTCTCATATATCGCCTTGTTTTCGTGCACCTCGCATAGCTTCGCATATATCGCTGTATTGTCACTTCCCTCTCATAACATCCCGTATATCGCCGTGTTTTCGCGCACCTTTCATACCTTCCACTATTTTGCTGTGTTTTCGTGTACGTCCCATACCTTCCCGTATATTGCTGTGTTTTCGTTCAACTCCCATAGTTTCCCCTGCATCACTGTGTGTTCGCTTCTCTCTCATAACTTCTCCTAAATCGCTTTGTTTTCGCGCACCTCCCATAGCTTCACCTATGTCACCATGTAATCACGCACCTCTCATACCTTCCCCTATATCACACTGTTTTTGCGCACCTCCCATAGCTTCCCTAATTTGGCTGGTTTCGTTCACCTCCAATAGTTTCCCCAATAACGCTGTGTTTTCGCACACCTCTGATACATTCCTCTATAGCGCTGTGTTTTTGCGCACCTCCCATACCTTCCCCAATATCGCTGTGTTCTCGCGCACCTCTGATAACTTCCCCTGCATCGCGCTGTTTTCACGCACCTCCCATAGCTTCCCAAACATTGCGATGCTTTCGCGCACCTCTCATAGCATCCCACAAATCACTGTGTTTTCGCATACCTCTCATAGCTTCCATTATATCACCATATTTTCACGCACCTCGCATAGATTCCCCTACATCGCTGTGTTATCGCGCACCTCCCATAGTTTCCCTATATCACTGTCTTTTTGCGCACCTCTCATACCTTCCCCAGTATAGCTGTGTTTTCATGCACCCCTCATAGATTCCCCATATCGCCGTGTTTTCGCGAACCTCGCATACATTCCCCTATATCGCTGTGTTTTCGCTCACCTCTTATAGCTTCCCTTATATCGCCGTGTTTTCGTGCACATCTCATACATTCAGCTACATCGCCGTGTTTTCGTGCACCTCTCATACCTTCCACTATTTTGCTGTGTTTTTGTGTACATCCCGTAACTTCCCGTATATTGCTGTGTTTTCGTGCACCTCCCATAGCTTCCCCATATAGCTATTTTGATGCACCTGTCATGCCTTCCCCTATATCACTGTGTTTTCACACACCTCTCATACTGTTCCTTATGTCGCTGCGTTTTCGTGCACCGCTTATCGGTTCCCTTCTATTGCCGTGTTTTCGCACACCTCCCATAGCTTCCCCTATATCATTGTGTTTAGGCGCACCTCTCATATATTCTCCTATATCGCCTTGTTTTCGCGCACCTCACATAGCTTCGCATATATCGCTGTATTGTCGCTTCCCTCTCATAACATCCCCTATATTGCCGTGTTATCACTTTCCATAGCTTCCCCATATCATTGTGTTTTCGCGCACCTCGCATACATTCCCCTATATCGCTGTGTTTTCAATCACCTCTTATAGCTTCCTTATATCGCCGTGTTTTCGTGCACATCTCATACATTCGGCTACATCACCGTGTTTTCGCGCACCTTTCATACCTTCCACTATTTCGCTGTGTTTTCGTGTACGTCCGATACCTTCCCGTATATGGCTGTGTTATCGCGCACCGCCCATAGTTGTTCCAATAACGCTGTGTTTTCACGCACTTCTCATACCTGCCCCAATATGGCTGTGTTTTCGCGCAGCTCTCGTACCTTCCCCTGTGTTGCGGTGTTTTCGCACACCTCCCACAGCTTCCCCTATATCGCTGTGTTTTCCCGCACTTCCCTTAGCTTCCCGAATATCATTGTGTTTTCGCGCACCTCGCATACTTTCCCCTGTATCGCTGTGTTTTCGTTCACCTCTTATAGCTTCCCTTATATTGTCTCTTTTTCGCGCACCTCTCATAAATTCCCCTATATAGCTGTGTTTTCGCTCACCTCTCATACCTTCCCCTGTATCGCCGTTTTTTCGTGAAGCTCTCATACGTTCTGCTACATTACTGTGTTTTCGTGCACCTCTCATACCTACCACTATTTCACTGTGTTTTCGTGTACGTCCCATACCTTCCCGTATATTGCTGTGTTTTCGTTCAATTCCCATAGTTTCCCCTGTATCACTGTGTGTTCGCTTCTCTCTCATAACTTCCCCTAAATCGCTTTGTTTTCGCGCACCTCCCATAGCTTCACCTATGTCACCATGTAATCACGCACCTCTCATACCTTCCCCTATATCACACTGTTTTTGCGCACCTCCCATAGCTTCCCTAATATGGCTGGTTTTCGTTCACCTCCAATAGTTTCCCCAATAACGCTGTGTTTTCGCACACCTCTCATACATTCCTCTATAGCGCTGTGTTTTTGCGCACCTCCCATACCTTCCCCAATATGGCTGTGTTCTCGCGCACCTCTGATAACTTCCCCTGTATTGAGCTGTTTTCACGTACCTCCCATAGCTTCACAAATATTGCGATGCTTTTGCGCACCTCTCATAGCATCCCCAAATCGCTGCGTTTTCGCGTACCTCTCATATCTTCCATTATATCACCGTATTTTCGCGCACCTCGCATAGCTTCCCCTACTTCGCTGTGTTATCGCGCACCTCCCATAGTTTCCCCTATATCACTGTCTTTTTGCGCAACTCTCATACCTTCCCCAATATAGCTGTGTTCTCACGCACCTCTCATAACTTCCCCTGTATCGCCCTGTTTTCACGCACCTCCCATAGCTTCCCCTATATTGCTGTGTTTTTGCTCACCTCTCATACCTTCCCCAATATGGCTGTGTTCTCGTGCATCTTTCATAACCTCACCTGTATCGCCCTGTTTTCACGCACCTCCCAAAGCTTCCCCTATATCGCTGTGTTTTTGCGCACCTCTCATGCCTTCTCCTATATCGCCGTGTCTTCGCGCACCTCCCATAGCTTCCACTAGATTGCTGTTTTCGCGCACATCTCATACCTTCCCCTAAATTGCTGTGTTTTCGTGCACCCCTCATAGATTCCCCATATCGCCGTGTTTTCGCGAACCTCGCATACATTCCCCTATATCGCTGTGTTTTCGTGCACCTCTCGTAGCTTCCCCAATATCATTGTGTTTTCACACACCTCTCATAGCATCCCCCAAATTGCTGTGTTTTTGCGCACCACTAATAGCTTCCCCTATATCGCTGTGTGCTCGCACACCTCCCATATCTTCCCCTATATCGCTGTGTTTTTGCGCACCTCTCATACCTTCCCCTGTATTGCAGTGTTTTCGCACACCTCCCATATCATCCCCTATATCGCTGTGTTTTTGTGCACCTCTCATAGCTTTACCTATATCGCTGTGTTTTCCCGCACCTCCCATAGCTTCCCCAATATCATTGTGTTTTCGCGCACCTCTCATAACATCCCCCAAATCGCTGTGTTTTCGCGCACCACTCATAGCTTCCCCTATATCATTGCGTTTTTGGGCACCTCTCATCGTTTCTCCTGTATCGCCGTGTTTTTACACACCTCCGATAGCTTCCCCTATATCATTGTGATTTGGGCACCTCTCATACATTCTCCTATATTGCTGTGTTTTCGCGCATAACTCATAGTTTCCCATATATCGCTGTGTGTTCGCACACCTCCCATAGCTTCCCCCAGATCTCTGTGTTTTTGTGCAACTCTCATACCTTCCACAATATGGCTGTGTTCTCGCGCACCTCTCATAACTTCCCCTGTATCGCCCTGTTTTCACGCAGCTCCCATAGATTCCCATATATCGCAGTGTTTTAGCGCACCTCGCAGAGCTTCCTCTAGATTGCTGTTTTCGTGCACATCTCATAGCTTCCCCTAAATTGCCTTGTTTCGCACACCTCTCATACCTTCCCCTAAATTGCTGTGTTTTCGCGCACCTCTCATAGATTCCCCATATCGCCGTGTTTCTCATAGGTTCCCGATATCGCCATGTTTTCGAACACACCTCATACCTTCCCCCATATCACCATGTTTTCACGCACCTCTCATACCTTCTCCTATATCTCCGTGTTTTCACGCACCTCCCATAGCTTCCCCTATATCGCTGTGATTTTGCACACCTCTCATACCTTCCCCAATATGGCTGTGCTCTCACGCACCTCTCATAACTTCCCCTGTATCGTCCTGTTTTCACGCACCTCCCATAGCTTCTCATATATCGCAGTGTTTCTGCGCACCTCACAGAGCTTCCCCAACGTCGCTGTGTTTTCGCGCACCTCTCATACCTTCTCCTATATCGCCGTGTTTTCCCGCACCTCACATACCTTCCCCTTTATTGCTGTGTTATCGCGCACCGCCCATAGTTTCTCCAATAACGCTGTGTTTTCACGCACTTCTCATACCTGCCACGATATGGCTGTGTTTTCGTGCAGCTCTCATACCTTCCCCTGTGTTGCGGTGTTTTCACACACCTCCCATATCTTCCCCTATATCACTGTGTTTTCGTGCACCTCTCATAGCTTCCCTTATATCGCTGTGTTTTCCCGCACCTCCCATAGCTTCCCCAATATCATTGTGTTTTCGCGCACCTTGCATACATTCCCCTATATCGTTGTGTTTTCGCTCACCTCTTATAGCTTCCCTTATATCGCCGTGTTTTCGTGCACATCTCATACATTCAGCTACATCGCCGTGTTTTCGTGCACCTCTCATACCTACCACTATTTCGCTGTGTTTTCGTGTACGTCCCATACCTTCCCGTATATTGCTGTGTTTTCATTCAATTCCCATAGTTTCCCCTGTATCGCTGTGTGTTCGCTTCTCTCATAACTTCCCCTAAATCGCTTTGTTTTCGCGCACCTCCCATAGCTTCACCTATGTCACCATGTAATCACGCACCTCTCATACCTTCCCCTATATCACACCGTTTTTGCACACCTCCCATAGCTTCCCTAATATGTCTGGTTTTCGTTCACCTCCAATAGTTTCCCCAATAACGCTGTGTTTTCGCACACCTCTCATACATTCCTCTATAGCGCTGTGTTTTTGCGCACCTCCCATACCTTCCCCAATATGGCTGTGCTCTCGCGCACCTCTGATAACTTCCCCTGTATCGAGCTGTTTTCACGTACCTCCCATAGCTTCCCAAATATTGCGATGCTTTTGCGCACCTCTCATAGCATCCCCAAATCGCTGTGTTTTCGCGTACCTCTCATATCTTCCATTATATCACCGTATTTTCGCGCACCTCGCATAGCTTCCCCTACTTCGCTGTGTTATCGCGCACCTCCCATAGTTTCCCCTATATCACTGTCTTTTTGCGCAACTCTCATACCTTCCCCAATATAGCTGTGTTCTCGTGCATCTTTCATAACCTCACCTGTATCGCCCTGTTTTCACGCACCTCCCAAAGCTTCCCCTATATCGCTGTGTTTTTGCGCACCTCTCATGCCTTCTCCTATATCGCCGTGTCTTCGCGCACCTCCCATAGCTTCCACTAGATTGCTGTTTTCGCGCACATCTCATAGCTTCCCCTAAATTGCTTTGTTTCGCGCACCTCTCATACCTTCCCCTAAATTGCTGTGTTTTCGTGCACCCCTCATAGATTCCCCATATCGCCGTGTTTTCGCGAACCTCGCATACATTCCCCTATATCGCTGTGTTTTCGTGCACCTCTCGTAGCTTCCCCAATATCATTGTGTTTTCGCACACCTCTCATAGCATCCCCCAAATTGCTGTGTTTTTGCGCACCACTAATATCTTCCCCTATATCGCTGTGTGCTCGCACACCTCCCATATCTTCCCCTATATCGCTGTGTTTTTGCGCACCTCTCATACCTTCCCCTGTATTGCAGTGTTTTCGCACACCTCCCATATCGTCCCCTATATCGCTGTGTTTTTGTGCACCTCTCATAGTTTTCCCTATATCGCTGTGTTTTCCCGCACCTCCCATAGCTTCCCCAATATCATTGTGTTTTCGCGCACCTCTCATAACATCCCCCAAATCGCTGTGTTTTCGCGCACCACTCATAGCTTCCCCTATATCATTGCGTTTTTGGGCACCTCTCATCGTTTCTCCTGTATCGCCATGTTTTTACACACCTCCGATAGCTTCCCCTATATCATTGTGATTTGGGCACCTCTCATACATTCTCCTATATTGCTGTGTTTTCGCGCATAACTCATAGTTTCCTATATATCGCTGTGTGTTCGCACACCTCCCATAGCTTCCCCCAGATCTCTGTGTTTTTGCACAACTCTCATACCTTCCACAATATGGCTGTATTCTCGCACACCTCTCATAACTTCAACTGTATCGCCCTGTTTTCACGCAGCTCCCATAGATTTCCATATATCGCAGTGTTTTCGCGCACCTCGCAGAGCTTCCTCTAGATTGCTGTTTTCGTGCACATCTCATAGCTTCCCCTAAATTTCTTTGTTTCGCACACCTCTCATACCTTCCCCTAAATTGCTGTGTTTTCGCGCACCTCTCATAGATTCCCCATATCGCCGTGTTTCTCATAGGTTCCCGATATCGCCATGTTTTCGAACACCCCTCATACCTTCCCCCATATCACCGTGTTTTCACGCACCTCCCATAGCTTCCCCTATATCGCTGTGATTTTGCACACCTCTCATACCTTCCCCAATATGGCTGTGCTCTCACGCACCTCTCATAACTTCCCCTGTATCGTCCTGTTTTCATGCACCTCCCATAGCTTCTCATATATCGCAGTGTTTCTGCGCACCTCACAGAGCTTCCCCAACGTCGCTGTGTTTTTGCGCACCTCTCATACCTTCTCCTATATCGCCGTGTTTTCCCGCACCTCCCATACCTTCCCCTTTATTGCTGTGTTATCGCGCACCGCCCATAGTTTCTCCAATAACGCTGTGTTTTCACGCACTTCTCATACCTGCCCCGATATGGCTGTGTTTTCGCGCAGCTCTCATACCTTCCCCTGTGTTGCGGTGTTTTCGCACACCTCCCATATCTTCCCCTATATCACTGTGTTTTCATGCACCTCTCATAGCTTCCCTTATATCGCTGTGTTTTCCCACACCTCCCACAGCTTCCCCAATATCATTGTGTTTTCGCGCACCTTGCATACATTCCCCTATATCGTTGTGTTTTCGCTCACCTCTTATAGCTTCCCTTATATCGCCGTGTTTTCGTGCACATCTCATACATTCAGCTACATCGCCGTGTTTTCGCGCACCTATCATACCTTCCACTATTTTGCTGTGTTTTCGTGTACGTCCCATACCTTCCCGTATATTGCTGTGTTTTCGTGCACCTGCCATAGCTTCCCCATATCGGTATTTTGATGCACCTGTCATACCTTCCCCTATATCGCTGTGTTTTCACGCACCGCTCATACTGTTCCCTATATCGCTGCGTTTTCGTGCACCTCTCATCGGTTCACTTCTATCACTGTGTTTTCACACACCTCCCATAGCTTTCCCTGTTTCATTGTGTTTTGGCGCACCTCTCATACATTCTCATATATCGCCTTGTTTTCGTGCACCTCGCATAGCTTCGCATATATCGCTGTATTGTCACTTCCCTCTCATAACATCCCGTATATCGCCGTGTTTTCGCGCACCTTTCATACCTTCCACTATTTTGCTGTGTTTTCGTGTACGTCCCATACCTTCCCGTATATTGCTGTGTTTTCGTTCAACTCCCATAGTTTCCCCTGCATCACTGTGTGTTCGCTTCTCTCTCATAACTTCTCCTAAATCGCTTTGTTTTCGCGCACCTCCCATAGCTTCACCTATGTCACCATGTAATCACGCACCTCTCATACCTTCCCCTATATCACACTGTTTTTGCGCACCTCCCATAGCTTCCCTAATTTGGCTGGTTTCGTTCACCTCCAATAGTTTCCCCAATAACGCTGTGTTTTCGCACACCTCTGATACATTCCTCTATAGCGCTGTGTTTTTGCGCACCTCCCATACCTTCCCCAATATCGCTGTGTTCTCGCGCACCTCTGATAACTTCCCCTGCATCGCGCTGTTTTCACGCACCTCCCATAGCTTCCCAAACATTGCGATGCTTTCGCGCACCTCTCATAGCATCCCACAAATCACTGTGTTTTCGCATACCTCTCATAGCTTCCATTATATCACCATATTTTCACGCACCTCGCATAGATTCCCCTACATCGCTGTGTTATCGCGCACCTCCCATAGTTTCCCTATATCACTGTCTTTTTGCGCACCTCTCATACCTTCCCCAGTATAGCTGTGTTTTCATGCACCCCTCATAGATTCCCCATATCGCCGTGTTTTCGCGAACCTCGCATACATTCCCCTATATCGCTGTGTTTTCGCTCACCTCTTATAGCTTCCCTTATATCGCCGTGTTTTCGTGCACATCTCATACATTCAGCTACATCGCCGTGTTTTCGTGCACCTCTCATACCTTCCACTATTTTGCTGTGTTTTTGTGTACATCCCGTAACTTCCCGTATATTGCTGTGTTTTCGTGCACCTCCCATAGCTTCCCCATATAGCTATTTTGATGCACCTGTCATGCCTTCCCCTATATCACTGTGTTTTCACACACCTCTCATACTGTTCCTTATGTCGCTGCGTTTTCGTGCACCGCTTATCGGTTCCCTTCTATTGCCGTGTTTTCGCACACCTCCCATAGCTTCCCCTATATCATTGTGTTTAGGCGCACCTCTCATATATTCTCCTATATCGCCTTGTTTTTGCGCACCTCACATAGCTTCGCACATATCGCTGTATTGTCGCTTCCCTCTCATAACATCCCCTATATTGCCGTGTTATCACTTCCCATAGTTTCCCCATATCATTGTGTTTTCGCGCACCTCGCATATATTCCCCTATATCGCTGTGTTTTCGATCACCTCTGATAGCTTCCCTTATATCGCCATGTTTTCGTGCACATCTCATACATTCAGCTACATCACCGTGTTTTCGCGCACCTCTCATACCTTCCACTATTTCGCTGAGTTTTTGTTTACATCCCATACCTTCCCGTATATTGCTGTGTTTTCGTGCAATTCCCATAGTTTCCCCTGTATCGCTGTGTGTTCGCTTCCCTCTCATAACTTCCCCTAAATCGCTTTGTTTTCGCGCACCTCCCATAGCTTCACCTATGTCGCCATGTAATCACGCACCTCTTATACCTTCCCCTATATCACACTACTTTTGCGCACCTCCCATAGCTTCCCTAATATCGCTGGTTTTCGTTCACCTCCAATAGTTTCCCCAATAATGCTGTGTTTTCGCGCACCTCCAGTACATTCCTCTATAGCGCTGTGTTTTTGCGCTTCTCCCATACCTTCCCCAATATGGCTGTGTTCCTGCGCACCTCTGATAACTTCCCCAGTATCGCGCTGTTTTCACGCACCTCCCATAGCTTCCCAAATATTGCGATGCTTTCGCGCACCTCTCATAGCATCCCCCAAATCGCTGCGTTTTCGCGTACCTCTGATAGCTTCCATTATATCACCGTAATTTCGCGCACCTCGCATTGCTTCCCCTACATCGCTGTGTTATCGCGCACCTCCCATAGTTTCCCCTATATCACTGTCTTTTTGCGCAACTCTCATACCTTCCCCAATATAGCTGTGTTCTCACGCACCTCTCATAACTTCCCCTGTATCGCCCTGTCTTCACGCACCTCCCATAGCTTCTAATATATCGCAGTGTTTTTGCGCACCCCTCATAGCATCCCCCAAATCGCTGTGTTTTCGCACACCTCTCATAGCTTCCCCTATATCGCTGTGCTTTTGCGCACCTCTCATACCTTCCCCAATATGGCTGTGTTCTCGCGCACCTCTCATAACTTCACCTGTATCGCCCTGTTTTCACGCACCTCCCATAGCTTCCCCTATATCGCCGTGTCTTCGCGCACCTCCCATAGCTTCCACTAGTTTGCTGTTTTCGCGCACATCTCATAGCTTCCCCTAAATTGCTTTGTTTCGCACACCTCTCATACCTTCCCCTAAATTGTTGTGCTTTCGCGCACCTCTCATAGATTCACCATATCGCCGTGTTTTCGCGCACCTCTCATAGATTCCCCATATCGCCATGTTTTCGAGGACTTCTCATACCTTCCCCCATATCACCGTGTTTTCGTGCACCTCCCATACCTTCCCCTATATCGCTGTGTTATCGCGCACCACCCATAGTTTCTCCAAAAACGCTGTTTTTTCACGCACCTCTCATACCTTCTCCTATATCTCCATGTTTTCACTCACCTCCCATAGCTTCCCCTATATCGCTGTGTTTTCCTGCACCTCTCATATTTTTCCCTATATCACTCTGTTTTCGCGCACATCCCATAGCTTCCCATATGTTGCTGTGTTTTTGCACAGCTCTCATACCTTCCCCTTTTTAGCTGTATTTTTGTGTACCTCCCATAGCTTCCCCATATCGGTGTTTTGATGCACCTGTCATACCTTCTCCTATATCACTGTGTTATCACACACCTCTAATACTGTTCCCTATATCGCTGCGTTTCCGGGCACCTCTCATCGGTTCCCCTGTGTCGCTGTGTTTTCACACACCTCCCATAGCTTCCCCTACATCTCTCTGTTGTTGCGCACTTCTCATACCCTCCCCTATATTGCTGTGATTTTTCGCACCTCTCATAATTTCCCTAATATGGCTGTGTTCTCACGCACCTCTCATAACTTCCCCTGTATCGTCCTGTTTTCACGCACCTCCCATATCTTCCCATATATCGCAGTGTTTTGGCGCACCTCGCAGAGCTTCCCCAACGTCGCTGTTTTTTCGCGCACCTCTCATACCTTCTCCTATATCGCCGTGTTTTCCCGCACCTCCCATACCTTCCCCTATATGGTTGTGTTATCGCGCACCGCCCATAGTTGCTCCAATGACGCTGTGTTTTCACGCACTTCTCATACCTGCCCCAATATGGCTGTGTTTTCG
This sequence comes from Mobula birostris, assembly GCF_030028105.1. Classification (NCBI taxonomy): domain Eukaryota; kingdom Metazoa; phylum Chordata; class Chondrichthyes; order Myliobatiformes; family Myliobatidae; genus Mobula; species Mobula birostris. Next base: position 1,133,537 of record NW_027274693.1, on the reverse strand, counting down.
CGCAGCTCTCGTACCTTCCCCTGTGTTGCGGTGTTTTCGCACACCTCCCATAGCTTCCCCTATATCGCTGTGTTTTCCCGCACTTCCCTTAGCTTCCCCTATATCATTGTGTTTTCGCGCACCTCGCATACTTTCCCCTGTATCGCTGTGTTTTCGTTCACCTCTTATAGCTTCCCTTATATTGTCTCTTTTTCGCGCACCTCTCATAACTTCCCCTATATAGCTGTGTTTTCGCTCACCTCTCATACCTTCCTCTGTATCGCCGTTTTTCGTGAAGGTCTCATACGTTCTGCTACATCACTGTGTTTTCGTGCACCTCTCATACCTACCACTATTTTGCTGTGTTTTCTTGTACATCCCATACCTTCCCGTATATTGCTGTGTTTTCGTGCAACTCCCAGAGTTTCTCCTATATCGCTGTGTTCTCGCTTCCCTCTCGTAACTTCCCCTAAATCGCTTTGTTTTCGCGCACCTCCCATGGCTTCTCCTATGTCGCCATGTAATCACGCACCTCTCATACATTCCCCCATATTGCCCTGTTTTTGCGCACCTCCCATAGCTTCCCCAATATCGCTGGGTTTTCGTTCACCTCCAGTAGTTTCCCCAATAACGCTGTGTTTTCGCGCACCTCTCATACATTCCTCTATACCGCCGTGTTTTTGCGCACCTCCCATACCTTTCCCAATATGGCTGTGTTCTCGCACACCTCTGATAACTTCCCCTGTATCGTGCTGTTTTCGCGCACCTCTCATACCTTCCCCTATATCACTATTTTTCACACACATCATATAGCTTCCCATATATCGCTGTGTTTTCGCGTACTCCTGATAGCTTCCCCAATATGGCTGTGTGTTTTCGCACCTTCCATAGCTTCCCCTATATCGCTGTGTTTTTGCTCACATCTCATAGCTTTGTCTATTTCGCTGTATTTTCGCACACCTCTCATACCTCCCCGTTTTTAGCTGAGATTTCGCTCATCTCTCATACCTTCTCGTATATCGCCGTGTTTTCGTGCACCTCCTATAGCTTCCTACTTTTCGCTGTGCTTTCACGCACCACGCACACCTACCCCTATATCATTGTGTTTTCAAGCACCTCTCATACTGCTCCCTATATCGCTGCGTTTTCGGGCACCTCTCATCGCTTCCCCTATATCGCTGTGTTTTCGGGCACTTCTCATACCTTCCCTTATATCACTGAGTTTTCTCTCCCCCTCATAGCTTCCCCTATAATGCAGCGTTTTCGCGCAACTCTCATACCTTCCCCTTTCTCGCCGTGTTTTTGTGCCCCTTCCATAGCTTCCCCTCTGTCGCTGTGTTTTCACGCACCTCTCATACCTTCCCCTATATCATCCTGTTTTTGTGCACCTCTCATACATTCTCCTATATCGCCGTGTTTTCACACACCTCCCATGGCTTCCCCTATATCGCTGTGTTTTCTCGCACCTCTTATAGCTTCCCCTATATTGCTCTGTTTTCACACATCTCCCATAGCTTCCCTTATATCATTGTATTTTCGCTTCCCTATCATAACTTCCCCTATCTCGCCGTTTTTTCGCGCACCTCCTTTAGCTGCCCCATATCATTGTGTTTTTGTGCACCTCTCATACATTCTCCTACATTGCCGTGTTTTCGCGCACCTCCCATAGCTTCCCCGATATCGCTGTGTCGTCGCGCACTTCTCATACACTCCCCTATATCGTCATGTTTTCGACCACCTCTCATACCATCCCCTATACAACAGTGTCTTCGCGCACGTCCCATAGCTACCACTAGATCTCTGTTTTCGGGCACATCTCATGGCTTACCGTAAATCGCTGTATTTCGCGCACCTTGCAAAACTTCCCCAATGTCGCTGTGTTCTCGCGCACCTCTCATACCTTCTCCATTATCGCCGTGTGTTCCGCACCTCCCATAGCTTCCCCTATATCGCTGTGTTTTCTCGCACCTCTCATACTTTTCCCTATATCACTCGGTTCTCGTGCACATCCCATAGCTTAACATATAATGCTGTGTTTTTGCGCACCTCTCATACTTCTCCCTATATCTCTGTGTTTTCGCGCACCTCTCATATCTTCCAGTATATGGCTGAGTTTTCGCGCACCTCTCATACCTTCTCCTGTATCGCTGTATTTTCGTGCACCTCCCATAGCTTCCCCATATTGGTGTATTGATGCACCTATCATACCTTCCCCTATATCACTATCTTTTCACGCACCTCTCATACTGTTCCCTATATCGCTGCGTTTTCGGGCATCTCTCATCGGTTCCCGTGTATCGCCGTGTTTTCACACACCTCCGATAGCTTCCACTATATCATTGTGTTTTCGGGCACCTCTCATACATTCTCCTATATTGCCGTGTTTTTGCGCAACGCACATAGCTTCCATATATCGCTTCCCTCTCATAACGTCCCCTATATCGCCATGTTTTTGAGCACCACCCATAGCTTCCCCTACATCTCTCTGTTGTCGCGCACTTCTCATAACCTCCCCTATATTGGTGTGTCTTCGCGCTCCTCCCATAGCTTCCACTAGATTGCTGTTTTTGCGCACATCTCATAGCTTCCCCTAAATTGCTTTGTTTCGCGCACCTCTCATACCTTCCCCAATTGCTGAGTTTTCGCGCACCTCTCATAGATTCCTCATATCGCCATGTTTTCGCGCATCTCTCATACCTTCCCCTATATGGCTGTGTTATCACGCACTGCCCTTAGTTTCTCCAATAATGCTGTGTTTTCGCGCACTTCTCATACCCGCCCCAATATGGCTGTGTTTTCGCGCAGCTCTCGTACCTTCCCCTGTATTGCGGTCTTTTCGCACACCTCCTATAGCTTCCCAATATTATTTTGTTTCCGCACACCTCTCATAGCATCCCCCAAATCGCTGTGTTTTCGCGCACAACTCACAACTTCCCCTATATCGCTGTGTGTTCGCACACCTCCCATAGCTTCCCCTATATCGCTGTGTTTTTGCGCACCTCTCATACCCTCGCCAATATGACTTTGTTCTTGCGCACCTCTCATAACTTCTCCTGTATCGCCCTGTTTTCACACACCTCCCATAGCTTCTCATATATCGCAGTGTTTTCGCGCACCTCGCTAAGCTTCCCCAACGTCGCTGTGTTTTCGCGCACCTCTCATACCTTCTCCTATAACGCCGTGTTTTCACGCACCTCCCATAGCTTCCCCTATATCGCTGTGTTTTCTTACACCTCTCATACTTCTCCCTATATCACTCTGTTCTCATGCACATCCCGTAGCTTCCCATATATTGCTGTGTTTTCGCGCAGCTCTCATACTTCTCCCTATATCTCTGCGTTTTCGCGCACTTCTCATACCTTCCTCTATATGGCTGTGTTTTCGCGCACCTCTCATACCTTGACGTTTTTAGCTGAGTTTTCGCTCATCTCTCATAACTTTTCCTATATCGCTGTGTTTTCGTGCAAATCCCATAGCTTTCCCTATATCGATGTGTTTTCGCTCATTTCTCATACCATCTCCTATATTGCTGTGTTTTCGGGCACCTCCCATAGCTTCCCCATATTGGTGTATTGATGCACCTATCATGCCTTCCCCTATATCACTGTGTTTTCACGCACCTCTCATACTGTTCCCTATATCGCTGCGTTTTCGGGCACCTCTCATCGGTTCCCCTGTATCGCCGTGTTTTCACACACCTCCAATAGCTTCCACTAAATCATTGTGTTTTCGGGCACCTCTCATAAATTCTCCTATATCGCCGTGTTTTCGCGCACCTCGCATAGCTTCCCATATATCACTGTATTGTCGCTTCGCTCTCATAACTTCCCCTATATCACCTTGTCTTCGCGCACCTCCCATTAGCTTCCACTAGATCGCAGTTTTCGTGCACATCTCATAGCTTCCCCTAAATTGCTTTGTTTCGCGCACCTCTCATACCTTCCTCTAAATTGCTGTGTTTTCTCGCACCTCTCATAGATTCCTCATATCGCCGTGTTTTCGCACACCTCTCATACCTTCCCCCATATCACCGTGTTTTCACACACCTCCCATACCTTCCCCTATATGGCTGTGTTATCGCGCACCGCCCATAGTTTCTCCAATAATGCTGTGTTTTCGCGCATTTCTCATACCTGCCCCAATATGGCTGTGTTTTTGCACAGCTCTCATACCCTCCCCTGTGTTGCGGTGTTTTCGCACACCTCCCATATCTTCCCCTATATCGCTGTGTTTTCGTGCACCTCTCGTAGCTTCCCCAATATCATTGTGTTTTCGCACACCTCTCGTTGCATCCCCCAAATTGCTGTGTTTTCGCGCACCACTAATAGCTTCCCCTATATCGCTGTGTGCTCGCACACCTCCCATATCTTCCCCTATATCGCTGTGTTTTTGCGCACCTCTCATACCTTCCCCTGTATTGCAGTGTTTTCGCACACCTCCCATATCGTCCCCTATATCGCTGTGTTTTTGTGCACCTCTCATAGCTTTCCCTATATCGCTGTGTTTTCCCGCACCTCCCATAGCTTCCCCAATATCATTGTGTTTTCGCGCACCTCTCATAACATCCCCCAAATCGCTGTGTTTTCGCGCACCACTCATAGCTTCCCCTATATCATTGCGTTTTTGGGCACCTCTCATCGTTTCCCCTGTATCGCCGTGTTTTTACACACCTCCGATAGCTTCCCCTATATCATTGTGATTTGGGCACCTCTCATACATTCTCCTATATTGCCGTGTTTTTGCGCAACGCACATAGCTTCCATATATCGCTGTATTGTCGCTTCCCTCTCATAACATCCCCTATATCGCTGTGTTTTCGCGCACAACTCATAGTTTCCCATATATCGCTGTGTGTTCGCACACCTCCCATAGCTTCCCCCAGATCTCTGTGTTTTTGCGCACCTCTCATACCTTCCACAATATGGCTGTGTTCTCGCGCACCTCTCATAACTTGCCCTGTATCGCTCTGTTTTCACGCAGCTCCCATAGATTCCCATATATCGCAGTGTTTCTGCACACCTCACAGAGCTTCCCCAACGTCGCTGTGTTTTCGCGCACCTCTCATACCTTCTCCTATATCGCCGTGTTTTCCCGCACCTCACATACCTTCCCCTATATGGCTGTGTTATCGCGCACCGCCCATAGTTTCTCCAATAACGCTGTGTTTTCGCGCACTTCTCATACCTGCCCCAATATGGCTGTGTTTTTGCGCAGCTCTCATACCTTCTCCTGTATCGCTGTATTTTCGTGCACCTCCCATAGCTTCCCCATATTGGTGTATTGATGCACCTATCATACCTTCCCCTATATCACTATCTTTTCACGCACCTCTCATACTGTTCCCTATATCGCTGCGTTTTCGGGCATCTCTCATCGGTTCCCGTGTATCGCCGTGTTTTCACACACCTCCGATAGCTTCCACTATATCATTGTGTTTTCGGGCACCTCTCATACATTCTCCTATATTGCCGTGTTTTTGCGCAACGCACATAGCTTCCATATATCGCTTCCCTCTCATAACGTCCCCTATATCGCCATGTTTTTGAGCACCACCCATAGCTTCCCCTACATCTCTCTGTTGTCGCGCACTTCTCATAACCTCCCCTATATTGGTGTGTCTTCGCGCTCCTCCCATAGCTTCCACTAGATTGCTGTTTTTGCGCACATCTCATAGCTTCCCCTAAATTGCTTTGTTTCGCGCACCTCTCATACCTTCCCCAATTGCTGAGTTTTCGCGCACCTCTCATAGATTCCTCATATCGCCATGTTTTCGCGCATCTCTCATACCTTCCCCTATATGGCTGTGTTATCACGCACTGCCCTTAGTTTCTCCAATAATGCTGTGTTTTCGCGCACTTCTCATACCCGCCCCAATATGGCTGTGTTTTCGCGCAGCTCTCGTACCTTCCCCTGTATTGCGGTCTTTTCGCACACCTCCTATAGCTTCCCAATATTATTTTGTTTCCGCACACCTCTCATAGCATCCCCCAAATCGCTGTGTTTTCGCGCACAACTCACAACTTCCCCTATATCGCTGTGTGTTCGCACACCTCCCATAGCTTCCCCTATATCGCTGTGTTTTTGCGCACCTCTCATACCCTCGCCAATATGACTTTGTTCTTGCGCACCTCTCATAACTTCTCCTGTATCGCCCTGTTTTCACACACCTCCCATAGCTTCTCATATATCGCAGTGTTTTCGCGCACCTCGCTAAGCTTCCCCAACGTCGCTGTGTTTTCGCGCACCTCTCATACCTTCTCCTATAACGCCGTGTTTTCACGCACCTCCCATAGCTTCCCCTATATCGCTGTGTTTTCTTACACCTCTCATACTTCTCCCTATATCACTCTGTTCTCATGCACATCCCGTAGCTTCCCATATATTGCTGTGTTTTCGCGCAGCTCTCATACTTCTCCCTATATCTCTGCGTTTTCGCGCACTTCTCATACCTTCCTCTATATGGCTGTGTTTTCGCGCACCTCTCATACCTTGACGTTTTTAGCTGAGTTTTCGCTCATCTCTCATAACTTTTCCTATATCGCTGTGTTTTCGTGCAAATCCCATAGCTTTCCCTATATCGATGTGTTTTCGCTCATTTCTCATACCATCTCCTATATTGCTGTGTTTTCGGGCACCTCCCATAGCTTCCCCATATTGGTGTATTGATGCACCTATCATGCCTTCCCCTATATCACTGTGTTTTCACGCACCTCTCATACTGTTCCCTATATCGCTGCGTTTTCGGGCACCTCTCATCGGTTCCCCTGTATCGCCGTGTTTTCACACACCTCCAATAGCTTCCACTAAATCATTGTGTTTTCGGGCACCTCTCATAAATTCTCCTATATCGCCGTGTTTTCGCGCACCTCGCATAGCTTCCCATATATCACTGTATTGTCGCTTCGCTCTCATAACTTCCCCTATATCACCTTGTCTTCGCGCACCTCCCATTAGCTTCCACTAGATCGCAGTTTTCGTGCACATCTCATAGCTTCCCCTAAATTGCTTTGTTTCGCGCACCTCTCATACCTTCCTCTAAATTGCTGTGTTTTCTCGCACCTCTCATAGATTCCTCATATCGCCGTGTTTTCGCACACCTCTCATACCTTCCCCCATATCACCGTGTTTTCACACACCTCCCATACCTTCCCCTATATGGCTGTGTTATCGCGCACCGCCCATAGTTTCTCCAATAATGCTGTGTTTTCGCGCATTTCTCATACCTGCCCCAATATGGCTGTGTTTTTGCACAGCTCTCATACCCTCCCCTGTGTTGCGGTGTTTTCGCACACCTCCCATATCTTCCCCTATATCGCTGTGTTTTCGTGCACCTCTCGTAGCTTCCCCAATATCATTGTGTTTTCGCACACCTCTCGTTGCATCCCCCAAATTGCTGTGTTTTCGCGCACCACTAATAGCTTCCCCTATATCGCTGTGTGCTCGCACACCTCCCATATCTTCCCCTATATCGCTGTGTTTTTGCGCACCTCTCATACCTTCCCCTGTATTGCAGTGTTTTCGCACACCTCCCATATCGTCCCCTATATCGCTGTGTTTTTGTGCACCTCTCATAGCTTTCCCTATATCGCTGTGTTTTCCCGCACCTCCCATAGCTTCCCCAATATCATTGTGTTTTCGCGCACCTCTCATAACATCCCCCAAATCGCTGTGTTTTCGCGCACCACTCATAGCTTCCCCTATATCATTGCGTTTTTGGGCACCTCTCATCGTTTCCCCTGTATCGCCGTGTTTTTACACACCTCCGATAGCTTCCCCTATATCATTGTGATTTGGGCACCTCTCATACATTCTCCTATATTGCCGTGTTTTTGCGCAACGCACATAGCTTCCATATATCGCTGTATTGTCGCTTCCCTCTCATAACATCCCCTATATCGCTGTGTTTTCGCGCACAACTCATAGTTTCCCATATATCGCTGTGTGTTCGCACACCTCCCATAGCTTCCCCCAGATCTCTGTGTTTTTGCGCACCTCTCATACCTTCCACAATATGGCTGTGTTCTCGCGCACCTCTCATAACTTGCCCTGTATCGCTCTGTTTTCACGCAGCTCCCATAGATTCCCATATATCGCAGTGTTTCTGCACACCTCACAGAGCTTCCCCAACGTCGCTGTGTTTTCGCGCACCTCTCATACCTTCTCCTATATCGCCGTGTTTTCCCGCACCTCACATACCTTCCCCTATATGGCTGTGTTATCGCGCACCGCCCATAGTTTCTCCAATAACGCTGTGTTTTCGCGCACTTCTCATACCTGCCCCAATATGGCTGTGTTTTTGCGCAGCTCTCATACATTCCCCTGTATTGCGGTGTTTTCGCACACCTCCCATATCTTCCCCTATATCGCTGTGTTTTCCCGCACCTCCCATAGCTTCCCCAATATCATTGAGTTTTCGCGCACCACTCATAGCTTCCCCTTTATCTCTGCGTTTTCGTGCACCTCTCATAGCTTCCCCTATATCGCTGTGTTTTTGGGCCCCTCTCATACATTCTCCTATATTGCCGTGTTTTCGCGCACCTCGCATAGCTTCCCATATATTGCTGTATTGTCGCTTCCCTCTGATAACTTCCCCGATATCGCCGTGTTTTTGCGCACCTCCCATAGCTTCCCCTACACATCTCTGTTGTCGCGCACTTCTCATACCCTCCCCTGTATCAGTGTGTTTTCATCCACCTCTCATACCATCCTCTATATCGCCATGTCTTCGCGCACCTCTCATAGCTTCCACTAGATTGCTGTTTTCGCGCACATCTCATAGCTTCCCCTAAATTGCTCAGTTTTCGCGCACCTCTCATAGATTCCCCATATCACCGTGTTTTCGCGCACCTCTCATAGATTCCCCATATCACCGTGTTTTCGCGCACCTCTCATACCTTCTCCCATATCACCGTGTTTTCGTGCACCTCCCATACCTTCCCCTATATCGCTGTGTTATCGCGCACCGCCAATAGTTTCTCCAAAAATGCTGTGTTTTTGCGCACTTCTCATACCTGCCCCAATATGGCTGTGTTTTCGTGCAGCTCTCATACCTTCCCCTGTATTGCGGTGTTTTCGCACACCTCCCATATCTTCCCCTATATCGCTGTGTTTTCGTGCACCTCTATAGCTTCCGCTATATCGCTGTGTTTTCCCGCACCTCCCACAGCTTCCCCAATATCATTGTTTTCGCGCACCTCTCATAACTTCCCCTATATTGCTGTGTTTTTGCTCACCTCTCATACCTTCCCCTGTATCGCCGTGTTTTCGTGCAACTCTCATACATTCTGCTACATCGCCGTGTTTTTGCGCACCTCTCATACATTCGACTATTTTGCTGTGTTTTCATGTACGTCCCATACCTTCCCGTATATTGCTGTGTTTTGGTGCAACTCCCACAGTTTCCCCTGTATCGCTGTGTTTTCACTTCCCTCTCATAACTTCCCCTAAATCGCTTTGTCTTCGCGCACCTCCCATAGCTTCCCCTATGTCGCCATGTAATCACGCACCACTCATACCTTCCCCTATATCGCCCTGTTTTTGCGCACCTCCCATAGCTTCCCTAATATCGCTGGGTTTTCGTTCACCTCCAATAGATTCCCCAATAATGCTGTGTTTTCGCGCACCTCTCATACATTCCTTTATAGCGCTGTGTTTCTGCACACCTCCCATACCTTCCCCAATATAGCTGTGTTATTGCACAGCTCTCATACCTTCCCCTGTATTGCGGTGTTTTCGCAAACCTCCCATATCTTGCCCTATATCGCTGTGTTTTCGTCCACCTCTAATAGCTTCCCCTATGTCGCTGTGTTTTCCCGCACCTTCTATAGCTTCCCCAATATCATTGTGTTTTCGCGCACCTCTCATAGCATCCCCCAAATCGTTGTGTTTTCGAGCACCTCTCATACCTTCCCCCAAATCACCGTGTTATCACGCACCTCTCATACTGTTCCCTATATCGCTGCGTTTCCTGGCACCTCTCATTGGTTCCCCTGTGTCGCCGTGTTTCCACACACCTCCCATAGCTTCCCCTACATCTCTCTGTTGTCGTGCACTTCTCATACTCTCCCCTATATCGTTGTGTTTTCGCGCACCTCTCATACCTTCCACTATATTGATGATTTTTCGCACACCTCTCATACCTTCCCCTATATCACTGCTTTTCCCGCACCTCCCATAGCTTCCCCTTTTTCGTCGTGTTATCGCGCACTTCTCATAGCTTCCCATATATTGCGATGTTTTTACCCGCTTCTCATAACTTCCCCCAAATCGCTATGTTTTCGTGCACCTCTCATACCTTCCCCTATGTCGCTCTGCTCTCGTGCACCTCCCATAGCTTCCCATATTTCGCAGTGTTTTCGCACACCTCTCATAGCTTCCGCTATATCGCTGTGTTTTCGCCCACTTCTCGTATCTTCCCTACATTGCTGCGTTTTTGCGCACCTCGCATACCTTACCCTATGTTGTTGTGTTTTCAAGCACCTCTCATACCTTCACGTATATCGCCTTGTGTTTGCGCACCTCCCATTGTTTCCCCTCTACCACTCTTTTTTCGAGCACCTCTCATACCTTCAACTATATTGATGATTTTTCGCACACCTCTCATACCTTCACCTTTATCGCTGTTTTTCCCGCACCTCCCATAGCTTCCCATTTGTCGCCGTGTTATCGTGCACTTCTCATAGCTTCCCATATATTGCGATGTTTGCACGCACCTCTCATAACTTCCCCCAAATCGCTATGTTTTCGTGCACCTCTCATACCTTCCCCTATTTCGCTCTGTTCTCGTACACCTCCCATAGCTTCCCATATCTTGCTGTGTTTTCGCACACCTCTCATACCTTCCACTATATGGCTGTGTTTTCGTGCAGCTCTCATACCTTCCCTTTTTCAGCTGAGTTTTTGCTCATCTCTGATAACTTCTCCTATATTGCTCTGTTTTCGTGCACCTCCCATAGGTTCCCCATATCGGTGTTTTGATGCACCTTTCATACCTTCCCCTATATCGCTGTGTTTTCATGCACCTCTCATACTGTTCCCTATATCGCTGCATTTTCGGGCACCTCTCATCGGTTCCCCTGTATCGCCGTGTTTTCACACACCTCCCATAGCTTCCCCTGCATCTCTCTGTTGTCGCGCACTTCTCATACCCTCCCCTATATCGGTGTGTTTTCGTCCACCTCTCAAACCATCCCCTATATCGCCGTGTCTTTGCGCACCTCCCATAGCTTCCACTCGATCGCTGTTTTCGCGCACATCTCATAGTTTCCCCTAAATTCCCCTTTCTAGATCTTTCTGTCTCTGTCTCTGGAGACAGCTTATCCACTGATGTCTACTATAAGCCTACTGACTCTCACGGCTATCTGGACTATTCCTCTTCTCACCCTGTCTCTTGCAAAAACGCCATCCCCTTCTCGCAATTCCTCCGTCTCCGCCGCATCTGCTCTCAGGATGAGCCTTTTCATTCTAGGACGAAGGAGATGTCTTCCTTTTTTAAAGAAAGGGGCTTCCCTTCCTCCACTATCAACTCTGTTCTTAAAAGCATCTCCCCCATTTCACGTACATCTGCTCTCACTCCATCTTCTCGCCACTTCACTGGGAATAGGGTTCCCCTGGTCCTCACCTACCACCCCACCAGCCTCCGGGTCCAACATATTATTCTCCATAACTTCCGCCACCTCCAACGGGATCCCACCACTAAGCACATCTTTCCCTCCCCCCCGTCTCTGCATTCCGCAGGGATCGCTCCCTACACAACTCCCTTGTCCATTCGTCCCCCCCATCCCTCCCCACTGATCTCCCTCCTGGCACTTATCCATGTAAGCGGAACAAGTGCTACACATGCCCTTACACTTCCTCCCTTACCACCATTCAGGGCCCCAAACAGTCCTTCCAGGTGAGGCAACACTTCACCTGTGGGTCGACTGGGGTGATATACTGCGTCCGGTGCTCCCGATGTGGCCTTTTATATATTGGCAAGACCCGACGCAGACTGGGAGACCGCTTTGCTGAACATCTATGCTCTGTCCGCCAGAGAAAGCAGGATCTCCCAGTGGCCACACATTTTAATTCCACATCCCATTCCCATTCTGACATGTCCATCCACGGCCTCCTCTACTGTAAAGATGAAGCCACACTCAGGTTGGAGGAACAACACCTTATATTCCGTCTGGGTAGCCTCCAACCTGATGGCATGAACATCGACTTCTCTAACTTCCGCTAAGGCCCCACCTCCCCCTCGTATCCCATCTGTTACTCATTTTTATGCACACATTCTTTCTCTCACTCTCCTTTTTCTCCCTCTGTCCCTCTGAATATACCTCTTGCCCATCCTCTGGGTCTCCCCCCCCCTTGTCTTTCTTCCCGGACCTCCTGTCCCATGATCCTCTCGTATCCCCTTTTGCCTATCACCTGTCCAGCTCTTGGCTCTATCCCTCCCCCTCCTGCCTTCTCCTATCATTTTGGATCTCCCCCTCCCCCTCCAACTTTCAAATACCTTACTCACTCTTCCTTCAGTTAGTCCTGACGAAGAGTCTCGGCCTGAAACGTCGACTGCACCTCTTCCTACAGATGCTGCCTGGCCTGCTGCGTTCACCAGCAACTTTGATGTGTGTTGCTTGAATTTCCAGCATCTGCAGAATTCCTGTTGTTTGCTTCCCCTAAATTGCTTTGTTTCGCGCACCTCTCATAACTTCCCCTAAATTGCTGTGTTTTCACGCACCTTTCGTAGATTCCCCATATCGCCGTGTATTCGCGCATCTCACATACCTTCCCCCATATCACCGTGTTTTCATGCACCTCGCATACCTTCGCCTATATGGCTGTGTTATCGCGCACCGCCCATAGTTTCTCCAATAACGCTGTGTTTTCGCGCACTTTTCATACCTGCCCCAATATGGCTGTGTTTTCGCGCAGCTCTCATACCTTCCCCTGTATTGTGGTGTTTTCTCACACCTCCCATATCTTCCCCTATATCGCTGTGCTTTCCCGCACCTCCCATAGCTTCCCTAATGTCATTGTGTTTTCGCGCACCTCTCATAGCATTCCCCAAATCGCTGTTTTTTCGCGCACCACTCATAGCTTCCCCTATATCGCTGTGTTTTCGGGCATCTCTCATCGGTTCCCCTGTATCGCCATGTTTTCACACACCTCTGATAGCTTCCCCTATATCATTGTGTTTTGGGGCACCTCTCATACATTCTCCTATATTGCTGTGTTTTCGCGCACCTCGCATAGCTTCCCATATATTGCTGTATTGTCGTTTCCCTCTCATAACTTCCCCTATGTCGCCGTGTTTTTGCGCATCTCCCATAGCTTCCCCTACATCTCTCTGTTGTCGCGCACTTCTCATAGCCTCCCCTATATCGCTGTGTGTTCTCACACACCTCTCATAACTTCCCCTGTATCGTCCTGCTTTCACGCACTTCCCATATCTTCCCATATATCGCAGTGTTTTCGTGCACCTCACAGAGCTTCCCCAGCATCGCTGTGTTTTCACGCACCTCTCATACCTTCTCCAATATCGACGTCTTTTCACGCACCTCCCATAGCTTCCCCTATATCACTGTGTTTTCTTGCACCTCTCATACTTTTCCCTATATCACTCTGTTCTCGTGCCCATCCCATAGCTTCCCATATATTGCTGTGTTTTTGCGCAGCTCTCATACCTTCCCCTTTTTAGCGGTATTTTCGTGCACCTCCCATAGCTTCCCCATATCGGTGTTTTGATGCACGTGTCATACCTTCCCCTATATCGCTGTGTTATCACACACCTCTCATACTGTTCCCTATATCGCTGCTTTTCCGGGCACCTCTCACCGGTTCCCCTGTGTCGCCGTGTTTTCACACACCTCCCATAGCTTCCCCTACATCTCTCTGTTGTTGCGCACTTCTCATACCCTCCCCTATATAGATATGTTTTCATCCACCTCCCATACCATCCCCTATATCGCCGTGTCTTCGCGCACCTCCCATAGCTTCCACTAGACTACTGTTTTCGTGCACATCTCATACCTTCCCCTAAATTGCTGTGTTTTCGCACAACTCTCATAGATTCCCCATATCGCCGTGTTTTCGCGCACCTCTCATAGATTTCCCATATCTCCGTGTTTTCGAGCACCTCTCATACCTTCCCCCGTATCACCGTGTTTTCATGCACCTCCCATACCTTCCCCTATATCGCTGTGTTATCGCGCACAGCCCATAGATTCTCCAAAACCCTGTGTTTTCGCGCACTTCTCATACCTGCCCCAATTTGGCTGTGTTTTCGCACAGCTCTCATGCCTTCCCCTGTATTGCGGTGTTTTCGCATACCTCCCATATCTTCCCCTATTTCGCTGTATTTTCCCGCACCTCCCATAGCTTCCCCAATATCATTGTGATTTTGCGCACCTCTCATAACTTCCCCTATATAGCTGTGTTTTTGCTCACCTCTCATACCTTCCCCTGTATCGCAGTGTTTTCGTGCACCTCTCATACATTCTGCCACATCGCCGTGTTTTCGCTTCCCTCTCATAACTTCCCCTAAATCGCTTTGTTTTCGTGCACCTCCCATAGCTTCACCTATGTCGTCATGTAATCACGCACCTCTCATACCTTCCCCTATATCGCCATCTTTTCACGCACAACCAATAGCTTCCCATATATCGCTGTGTTTTCGTGTACTCCTGATAGCTTCCCCAATATCGCTGTGTGTTGGCGCACCTCCCATAGCTTCCTCTATATCGCTGTGTTTTTGCTCACATCTCATAGCTTTGCCTATTTCGCCGTATTTTCGCACACCTCTCATACATCCCCCTTTTTAGCTGAGAATTCGCTCATCTCTCATACCTTCTCCTATATCGCCGTGTTTTCGTGCACCTCCTATAGCTTCCTCCTTTTCGATGTGTTTTCACGCACCACACATACCTACCCCTATATCACTGTGTTTTCAAGCACCTCTCACACTGTTCCCTGTATCGCTGCGTTTTCGGGCACCTCTCATCGCTTCGCCTATATTGCCGTGTTTTCGAGCACCTCCCATAGCTTCCCCTATGTCGTTGTGCATTTCCCCTATATCGCCTTGTTTTCGCAGACCTCTCATAGCTTCCCCTATATCACTGTGTTTTCGCTTACCTCACGTACCTTCCCCTATATCATTGTGTTTTCGCACACCTCTGATACCTTCCCCTATATCGCTGTGTTATCAAGCAGCTTTCATAGCTTCCCCTATATTGCTGTGTTTTCACATACCTCCCATAGCTTCCCATCAATCGCTGTGTTTTCATGCACCTCTCATACCTTCCGCTACATCGCTGTGTTTTTGCACAGCTCTCATACCTTCCCCTATTTCACCATGTTTTCACGCACCACCTATAGCTTCCTCTATATCAGTGTTTTCAAACAACTCGCATATCTTCCCCTATATTGACGTGTTTTCTCGCAGCTCTCATACCTTCCCCTATATCACCGTCTTTTTACGCACCTTCCGTAGCTTCCCCTATATTGCTGTGTTTTCTTGCACCTGTCATACCTACCTCTATATCAGCGTGTTTTCGTGCACCTCCCATAGCTCCCCATATATCACTGTGTTTTCACGCTCCTCGCATACCTACCCCTATATCACTGTGTTTTCACGCATGTCCCATACCTTCCCATGTATTGCTGAGTTTTCTTGCACCTCCTACAGCTTCCCCTGTATTGCTGTGTTTTTGCACACCTCCCATAGCTTCCCCTATATCGCTGTGTTTTAACACACGTCTCAGAACTTCCCCTAGATTGCCATGTTTTCGTGCACCTCCCATACCTTCCCATTATCGCTGTGTTTTCGCGCACCTCCCATAGCTTCCCCAATATGGCTGTGCTTTCGCACACCTCTTATACCTTCCCCTTTATTGCTGTGTTTTCGCACACCTGCCATACCTTCCTCTATATCGTTGTGTTTTTGCGCACCTCTCATACCTTCCACTATATCGATGTGTTTTGCGCATCTCTCGTAGCTTCCCCTGTATCAATGTGCTTTCGCGCACTTCTCATAGCTTCCCCTATATCGCTGTGTTTTCGCGCACCTCGCATAACTTCCCCTATATTGTTGTGTTTTCACGCACCTCTCGTACCTTCCACTATATTGATGTATTTTCGTACACCTCTCATGCCTTCCCCTATATCGCTGTGCTTCCCGCACCACCCATAGCTTCCCAGTTTTCGCCGTGTTATCGCGCACTTCTCATATCTTCCCATATATTGCGATGTTTTCACGCACCTCTCATAACTTCCCCCAAATCGCTATGTTTTCGTGCACCTCTCATAGCTTCCCCTATATCGTTGTGTTTTTGCACACCTCTCATACCTTCCACTATATCGATGTGTTTCGCGCACCTCTTGTAGCTTCCCCTGTATTAATGTGTTTTCGCGCACTTAGAAACATAGAAACATACATAGAAAATAGGTGCAGGAGTAGGCCATTCGGCCCTTCGAGAATGCACCGCCATTTATTATGATCATGGCTGATCATCCAACTCAGAACCCCGCCCCAGCCTTCCCTCCCCCCCCGACCCCCGTAGCCACAAGGGCCATATCTAACTCCCTCTTAAATATAACCAATGAACTGGCCTCAACTGTTTCCTGTGGCAGAGAATTCCACAGATTCACCACTCTCTGTGTGAAGAAGTTTTTCCTAATCTCAGTCCTAAAAGGCTTCCCCTCTATCCTCAAACTGTGACCCATCGTTCTGGACTTCCCCAACATCGGGAACAATCTTCCTGCATCGAGCCTGTACAATCCCTTTAGGATCTTATACGTTTCAATCAGATCCCCCCTCAATCTTCTAAATTCCAACGAGTACAAGCCCAGTTCATCCAGTCTTTCTTCATATGAAAGTCCTGCCATCCCAGGAATCTATCTGGTGAACCTTCTTTGTACTCCCTCTATGGCAAGGATGTCTTTCCTCAGATTAGGGGACCAAAACTGCACACAATACTCCAGGTGTGGTCTCACCAAGGCCTTGTACAACTGCAGTAGTACCTCCCTGCTCCTGTACTCGAATCTTCTCGCTATAAATGCCAGCATACCATTCGCCTTTTTCACCGCCTGCTGTACCTGCATGCCCACTTTCAATGACTGCTGTATAATGACACCCAAGTCTCGTTGCACCTCCCCTTTTCCTAATCGGCCACCATTCAGATAATAATCTGTTTTCCTATTTTTGCCACCAAAGTGGATAACTTCACATTTATCCACATTAAATTGCATCTGCCATGAATTTGCCCACACACCCAACCTATCCAAGTCACCCTGCATCCTCTTAGCAACCTCCTCACAGCTAACACTGCCACCCAGCTTCGTGTCAACCGCAAACTTGGAGATGCTGCATTTAATTCCCTCATCCAAGTCATTAATATATATTGTAAACAACTGAGGTCCCAGCACTGAGCCTTGCAGTACCCCACTAGTCATCGCCTGCCATTCTGAAAAGGTCCCGTTTATTCCCACTCTTTGCTTCCTGTCTGCTAACCAATTCTCCACCCACTCGAATACCTTACCCGCAATACCGTGTGCTTTAAGTTTGCACACTAATCTCCTATGTGGGACCTTGTCAAAAGCCTTCTGAAAATCCAAATATACCACATCCACTGGTTCCCCCCTATCCACTCTACTAGTTACATCCTCAAAAAATTCTATGAGATTCGTCAGACATGATTTTCCTTTCACAAATCCATGCTGACTTTGTCCGATCATTTCACCGCTTTCCAAATGTGCTGTTATCACATCCTTGATAACTGACTCCAGCAGTTTCCCCACCACCGACGTTAGGCTAACCGGTCTATAATTCCCTGGTTTCTCTCTCCCTCCTTTTTTAAAAAGTGGAGTTACATTAGCCACCCTCCAATCCTCAGGAACTAGTCCAGAATCTAACGAGTTTTGAAAAATTATCACTAATGCATCCACTATTTCTTGGGCTACTTCCTTAAGCACCCTGGGATGCAGACCATCTGGCCCTGGGGATTTATCTGCCTTCAATCCCTTCAATTTACCTAACACCACTTCCCTACTAACATGCATTTCCCTCAGTTCCTCCATCTCACTGGACCCTCTGTCCCCTACTATTTCTGGAAGATTATTTATGTCCTCCTTAGTGAAGACAGTTCTCATAGCTTCCCCTATATCGCTGTGTTTTCTCGCACCTCTGATACCTTCCCCAATATCATTGTGTTTTCGTGCACTTCCCATAGCATCCCCTAAATCGCTGTGTTTTCATGCACCACTCATAGCTTCCCCTATATCACTGTGTGTTTGCACACCTCCCATAGCTTCCCCTATATCGCTGTGTTTTTGCGCACCTCTCATACCTTCCTCAATATGGCTGTGTTCTCGGGCACCACTCATAACTTCCTCTGTATCGTCCTGTTTTCACGCACCTCTCATACCTTCCACTATATTGATGTGTTTTCGCACACTTCTCATACCTTCCGCTATATCGCTGTGTTTCCTGCAGCTCCCATAGCTTCCCAGTTTTTGCCGTGTTATCGCGCACTTCTCATACCTTCCCATATATTGCGATGTTTTCACGCACGTCTCATAACTTCCCCCAAATCACTATGTTTTCGTGCACCTCTCATAGCTTGCCCTATATAACCGTGTTTTCACGCACCTCTCATAGCTTCCCCTATATTGCTGTGTTTTCACGCACCTCGCATACCTTCCCCTATATCGTTATGTTTTAGTGCACCTCTCATACCTTCCACTATATCGATGTGTTTTACGCACCTCTCCTAGCTTCCCCGGTATCAATGTGTTTTCGCGCACCTCGCATACCTTCCACTATATTGATGTGTTTCGCACACTTCTCATACCTTCCCCTATATCGCTGTTTCCCGCACCTCCCATTGCTTCCCAGTTTTCGCCGTGTTATCGCACACTTCTCATATCTTACCAATGTTTTCACGCACCTCTCATAACTTCCCCCAAATCGCCATGTTTTCGCGCACCTCCCATACCTTCCTCTTTATCGCTGTGTTTTCACACACCTGCCATAGCTTCCTCTATATCGTTGTGTTTTTGCGCACCTCCCATACCTTAAACTATATCGATGTGTTTTGCACACCTCTCGTGGCTTCCCCTGTATCAATGTGTTTTCGCGCCCTTCTAATAGCTTCCCCTATATCGCTGTGTTTTTGCGCACCTCGCATACCTTCCCCTATATCGCTGTGTATCCCACACCTCCAAAAGCTTCCCAGTTTTCGCCGTGTTATAGCGCACTTCTCATATCTTCCCCCAAATCGCTATGTTTTCGTGCACCTCTCATAGCTTCACGTATATCACCGTGTTTTCACGCACCTCTCATAGCTTCCCCAAGAGTGCTGTGTTTTCACGCACCTCGCATACCTTCCCCCATATCGTTATGTTTTTGCGCACCTCTCATACCTTCCACTATATCGATGTGTTTCCCGCACCTCTCGTAGCTTCCCCGTATCAATGTGCTTTCGCGCACTTCTCATAGATTCCCCTATATCGCTGTGTTTTCCCGCACCTCTCATAGCTTCCCCTATATCGCTGTGTTTTTGTGCACCTCTCATACCTTCCCCAATATGGCTGTGTTCTCGTGCACCTCTCATAACTTCCTCTGCATCGCCCTGTTTTCACGCACCTCTCATACCTTCCACTATATTGATGTGTTTTCGCACACCTCTCATACCTTCCCCTATATCACTGTGTTTCCCGCGCCTCCCATAGCTTCCTAGTTTTCGCCATGTTATCGCGCTCTTCTCATACCTTCCCATATATTGCGATGTTTTCACGAACCTCTCATAACTTCCCCAAATCGCTATGTTTTCGTGCACCTCTCATACCTTCCACTACATCAATGTGTTTTGTGCACCTCTCCGAGCTTCCCCTGTATCAATGCGTTTTTGTGCACCTCTCATAGCTT
This sequence comes from Mobula birostris, assembly GCF_030028105.1. Lineage (NCBI taxonomy): Eukaryota > Metazoa > Chordata > Chondrichthyes > Myliobatiformes > Myliobatidae > Mobula > Mobula birostris. Next base: position 1,113,655 of record NW_027274693.1, on the reverse strand, counting down.
CCCCTATATCGCTGTGTTTTCCCGCACCTCCCATAGCTTCCCCATTATCATTGTGTTTTTGCGCACCTCTCATAGCATCCCCCAAATTTCTGTGTTTTCGTGCGCCACTCATAGCTTCCACTATATCGTTGCGTTTTAGGGCACCTCTCGTCAGTTCCTCTGTATCGCCGTGTTTTCACACACCTCTGATAGCTTCCCCTATATCATTGTGTTTTCGGGCCCCTCTCATACATTCTCCTATATTGCCGTGTTTTCACGCACCTCGCATAGCTTCCCATATATCGCTGTATAGTCGCTTCCCTCTCATAACTTCCCCTATATCGCCGTGTTTTTGCGCACCTCCCGTTGCTTCCCCTACATCTCTCTGTTGTCACGCACTTCTCATACCCTCCCCTATATCGCTGTGATTTTGCGCACCTCTCATACCTTCCCCAATATGGTTGTGTTTTCACGCACCTCTCATAACTTGCCCTCTATCGTCCTGTTTTCACGCAAATCCCATAGCTTCCCATATATCGCAGTGTTTTCGCGCACCTCGCAGAACTTCCCCAACGTCGCTGTGTTTTCGCGCACCTATCATACCTTCTCCTATATCGACGTGTTTTCACGCACCTCTCATAGTTTCCCCTATATCGCTGTGTTTTCTTGCACCTCTCATACTTTTCCCTATATTACTCTGTTGTCGTGCACATCCCATAGCTTCCCATATATTGCTGTGTTTTTGCGCAGCTCTCATACCTTTCCCTTTTTAGTTGTATTTTCATGCACCTCCCATAGCTTCTCCATATCGGTGTTTTGAAGCACCTATCATAGCTTCCCCTATATCGCTGTGTTTTCATGCACCTCTCATACTGTTCCCTATATCGCTGCGTTTTCGGGCACCTCTCATCAGTTCCCTTGTATCGCCGTGTTTTCACACACCTCCCATAGTTTCCCCAATATCTCTCTGTTGTCGCGCACTTCTCATACCCTCCCCTATATCGGTGTGTTTTTGTCCACCTCTCATACCATCCCCTATATTGGTGTGTTTTCGTCCAGCTCTCATACCATCCCCTATATTGCCGTGTCTTCGCGCACCTCCCATAGCTTCCACTAGATTGCTGTTTTCGCGCACATCTCATAGCTTCCCCTAAATTTCTTTGTTTTGCGCACCTCTCATACCTTCCTCTAAATTGCTGTGTTTTCGCGCACCTCTCATAGATTTCCCATATCGCCGTGTTTTTGAGCACGTCTCATACCTTCCCCCATATCACCGTAATTTTCGTGCACCTCCCATACCTTCCCCTATATCGCTGTGTTATCGCGCACCGCCCATAGTTTCTCCAAAACCCTGTGTTTTCGCGCACTTCTCATACCTGCCCCAATATGGCTGTGTTTTCGCACAGATCTCATACCTTCCCCTGTATTGCGGTGTTTTCGCACACCTCCCATATCTTCCACTATATCGCTGTGTTTTCGTGCACCTCTATAGCTTCCCCTATATCACTTTGTTTTCCCGCACCTCCCATAGTTTCCCCAATATCATTGTGTTTTCGCTCACCTCTCATAACTTCCCCTATATAGCTGTGTTTTTGCTCACCTCTCATACCTTCCCCTGTATTGCCGTGTTTTCGTGCACCTCTCGTACATTCTGCTACATCGCTGTATTTTCGCGCACCTCTCATACCTTGCACTATTTTGCTGTGTATTTTCGTGTACGTCCCATACCTTCCCTGTATCGCTGTGTTTTCGCTTCCCTCTCATAACTTCCCCTAAATCATTTTGTTTTCGCGCACCTCCCATAGCTTCCCCAATATCGTTGCGTTTTCGTTCACCTCCAATAGTTTCCCCAATAACGCTGTGTTTTTGCGCACCTCTCACACATTCCTCTATCGCGCTGTGTTTCTGCGCACCTCCCATACCTTCCCCAATATGGCTGTGTTCTCGCGCACTTCAGGTAACTTCCCCTTTATCGCGCTGTTTTCACGCACCTCCCATAGCTTCCCATATATTATGATGCTTCCGCGCACCTCTCATAGCATCCCCCAAATCGCTGTGTTTTCCTGCACCTCTGATAGCTTCCGTTATATCGACGTTTTCTTGCGCACCTCGCATAGCTTCCACTACATCGCTGTGTTTTCGCGTACCTCTCATAGCTTCCATTATATCGCCGTGTTTTCGCACACCTGGCATAGCTTCCCCTACATCGCTGTGTTTTTGTGCACCCCTCATACCTGCCCCTATGTTGCCCTGTTTTTGCAGACCTCTCATAGCTTCCCCTATATCGCTGTGTTTTTGCGCACTTCTCATAGCTTCCCACATATTGCGATGTCTTCACGCACCTCTCATAACTTCCCCCAAACCGCTGTGTTTTTGTGCACCTCTCGTATCTTCCCCTACATCGCTGCGTTTTTGCACACCTCGCATACCTTCCCCTATGTTGTTGTGTTTTCATACACCTCTTATACCTTCCACTATATTGATGTGTTTTCGCACACCTCTCATACCTTCCCCTATATCACTGTTTTTACACGCACCTAGCATACCTACCCCTGTATCACTGTGTTTTCACGCATCTCTCATACCGTCCCCTATATCACTGCATTTTCGCGCACGTCTCATCACTTCACATATATCGACGTGTTTTCACGCACCTCCCATAGCTTCCCCTATATTGCCGTGTTTTCTCACACCTCTCATACCTTCTCCTTTCTCGCTCTGTTTTCGTGCACCTCCCATAGCTTCCCATGTGTCACTGTGTTTTTGGGCACCTCTGATACCTTCCACTATATCACTGTGTTTTCGCACACCTCTCGTAGCTTCCCCTATATCGATGTGTTTTTGCGCACCTCTCATACCATCCCCTATATCGACGTGTTTTCACACACCTCCCATAGCTTCCCCTATATCGCTGTGTTTTCTCACACCTTTCATACCTTCTCCTTTCTCGTTCTGTTTTCGTGCACCTCCCATAGCTTCCCCTATATCGCTGTGTTTTCATGCACCTCTCATCCCTTCCCCGATATCACTGTGATTTCGCGCTCCTCCCAAGGCTTCCCCTATATCGCTGTGTTTTCGGTCACCTCTCATAGTGTCCCCTATATTACCGCGTTTTCGTGCACCACTCATATCTTCCGCTGTATCGCTGTGCTATCAAGCCGTTCTCATAGCTTCCCCCAAATTGCTCTGCTTTCTCGCACATCCCATAGCTTCCCCTATGTCGCTGTGCTCTCCTGCACCTCTCCTCACTTCCCCTGTATTGCCCTGTTTTCACGGACCTCCCATAGCTTCCCCTATTTTGCCGTCTTTTCGCACACCTCCCATAGCTTCCCATATGTCGCTGTGTTTTCGTGTGCCTATCATACCTACCCCTATATCACTGTGTTTTAGCGCGCCTCCCGTAGATTCCTCTATATCATTGTATTTTCGCGCACCTCTCATACCATCCCCTATATTGCCGTGTTTTCGCGCATCTCTCAGAGCTTCCCCTATATGGCTGTGTTTTCACGCACCTCGCATACCTTGCCCTATATCGTTGTGTTTTCGCACACCTCTCATACCTTCCACTATATCGATGTTGTCTTTCACGCACCTCTCATACCTTCCCCTATATCGCTGTGTTTTCGCGCATCTCTCATAGCTTCCCCTATGTCGCCGTGTTTTCGCGCACCTCTCGTAGCTTCCCCTACATCGATGTGTTTTCGCACACCTCTCGTAGCTTCCCGTATATCGATGTGTTTTTGCGCACCTCTCATAACTTCCCCTATATCTCTCTGTTTTCGCGCACATACATAACTTCCCCTATATTGTTGTGTTTTTGCTCACTTCTCATATCTTCCCCTATAACGCTGTGTTTTTGCTCACCCCTCATAGCTTTGCCTATATCGCTGTGTTCTCGCGCACTTCTCATACCTTCCCCTTTTTAGCTGAGTTTTCACTCATCTCTCATACCTCCCCCTATATTGACGTGTTTTCACGCACCTTTCATACCTTCACGTATATCGCCGTGTTTTCGCGCACCTCCCATAGATTCCCCTATATCGCTGTGTTTTCGCACACCTCCCATAGATTCCCCTATATCACTGTGTTTTGGCGCACCTCTCATACCTTCCCCTATATCGTTGTGTTTTTCTGACCTCTCATAGCGTTGCCTATATCGCCGAGTTCTCGCGCACTTCTCATACCTTCTCCTTTTTGGCTGAGTTTTCGCTCATCTCTCATACCTCCCCCTATATCGACGTGTTTTCATACACCTTTCATACCTTCACGTATATCGCCGTGTTTTCGCACACCTCCCATAGATTCCCCTATATCACTGTGTATTCGCGCACCTCTCATACTTTCCCCTATGCTGTTGTGTTTTCGCGCACCTCTCATACCTTCCCTTTATGACTGTGTTTACGCGCATCTTGCATACCTACCCCTATATCACTGTGTTTTCCCGCACCTCTTATACCGTCCTCTATATCGCTGCATTTTCATGCACCTCTCATCGCTTCCCCTATATCGATGTGTTTTCAAGCACCTCTCATACCTTCACGTATACCGCCTTGTGTTCGCGCACCTCCCATTGTTTCCCCTATATCACTCTGTTTTTGAGCACCTCTCATACCTTCCCCTATATCGCTATTTTCCTGTACCTCCCATAGCTTTCCACTTTTCGCCGTGTTATCGCGCACTTCTCATAGCTTCCCATATATTGCGATGGTTTCACGCACCTCTCATAACTTCCCCCAAATCACTATGTTTTCGTGCACCTCTCATACTTTCCCTATGTCGCTCTGTTCTCGTGCACCTCCCATAGCTTCCCATATTTCGCTGTGTTTTCGCACACCTCTCATAGCTTCACCTATATCGACATGTTTTCGCGCACCTCGCATAACTTCCCCTATATCGATGTTTTTTCCCGCACCTCTCATATCTTCTCCTATATCGCTGTGTTTTTGCTCACATGGAAACATAGAAACATAGAAAATAGGTGCAGGAGTAGGCCATTTGGCCCTTCAAGCCTGCACCGCCATTTATTATGATCATGGCTGATCATCCAACTCAGAACTCTGCACCAGTCTTCCCTCCATACCCCCTGATCCCCGTAGCCACAAGGGCCACATCTAACTCCCTCTTAAATATAGCCAATGAACTGGCCTCAACTGTTTCCTGTGGCAGAGAATTCCACAGATTCACCACTCTCTGTGTGAAGAAGTTTTTCCTAATCTCGGTCCTAAAAGGCTTCCCCTTTATCCTCAAACTGTGACCCCTCATTCTGGACTTCCCCAACATCGGGAACAATCTTCTTGCATCTAGCCTGTCCAATCCCTTTAGGATTTTATACGTTTCAATCAGATCCCCCCTCAATCTTCTAAATTCCAACGAGTACAAGCCCAGTTCATCCAGTCTTTCTTCATATGAAAGTCCTGCCATCCCAGGAATCTATCTGGTGAACCTTCTTTGTACTCCCTCTATGGCAAGGATGTCTTTCCTCAGATTAGGGGACCAAAACTGCACACAATACTCCAGGTGTGGTCTCACCAAGGCCTTGTACAACTGCAGTAGTACCTCCCTGCTCCTGTACTCGAATCCTCTCGCTATAAATGCCAGCATACCTTTCGTCTTTTTCACCGCCTGCTGTACCTGCATGCCCACTTTCAATGACTGCTGTAAAATGACACCCAGGTCTCGTTGCACCTCCCCTTTTCCTAATCGGCCACCATTCAGATAATAATCTGTTTTCCTATTTTTGCCACCAAAGTGGATAACTTCACATTTATCCACATTAAATTGCATCTGCCATGAATTTGCCCACTCACCCAACCTATCCAAGTCACCCTGCATCCTCTTAGCATCCTCCTCACAGCTAACACTGCCACCCAGCTTCGTGTCATCCGCAAACTTGGAGATGCTGCATTTAATTCCCTCATCCAAGTCATTAATATATATTGTAAACAGCTGGGGTCCCAGCACTGAGCCTTGCGGTACCCCACTAGTCACTGCCTGCCATTCTGAAAAGGTCCCGTTTATTCCCACTCTTTGCTTCCTGTCTGCTAACCAATTCTCTATCCACATCAATACCTTACCCCCAATACCGTGTGCTTTAAGTTTGCACACTAATCTCCTGTGTGGGACCTTGTCAAAAGCCTTTTGAAAATCCAAATATACCACATCCACTGGTTCTCCCCTATCCACTCTACTAGTTACATCCTCAAAAAATTCTATGAGATTCGTCAGACATGATCTTCCTTTCACAAATCCATGCTGACTTTGTCCGATGATTTCACCGTTTTCCAAATGTGCTGTTATCACATCTTTAATAACTGACTCCAGCAGTTTTCCCACTACCGACGTTAGGCTAACCGGTCTATAATTCCCCGGTTTCTCTCTCCCTCCTTTTTTAAAAAGTGAGGTTACATTAGCCACCCTCCAATCCTCGGGAACTAGTCCAGAATCTAACGAGTTTTGAAAAATTATCACTAATGCATCCACTATTTCTTGGGCTACTTCCTTATGGACTCTGGGGTGCAGACCATCTGGCCCTGGGGATTTATCTGCCTTTAATCCCTTCAATTTACCCAACACCACTTCCCTACTAACATGTATTTCACTCAGTTCCTCCATCTCACTGAACCCTCTGTCCCCTACTATTTCTGGAAGATTGTTTATGTCCTCCTTAGTGAAGACAGAACCAAAGTAATTATTCAATTGGTCTGCCATGTCCCTGCTCCCCATAATCAATTCACCTGTTTCTGTCTGTAGGGGACCTACATTTGCCCTTACCAGTCTTTTCATTTTTACATATCTATAAAAGCTTTTACAGTCAGTTTTTATGTTCCCTGCCAGTTTTCTCTCATAATCTTTTTTCCCCTTCCTAATTAAGCCCTTTGTCCTCCTCTCCTGAAATCTGAATTTCTCCTAGTCCTCAGGTGAGCCACTTTTTCTGGCTAATTTGTATGCTTCTTCTTTGGAATTTATACTATCCCTAATTTCTCTTGTCAGCCACGGGTGCACTACCTTCCTTGATTTATTCTTTTGCCAAACTGGGATGAACAATTGTTGTAGTTCATCCATGCAACCTTTAAATGCTTGCCATTGCATATCCACCGTCAATCCTTTAAGTGTCATTTGCCAGTCTATCTTAGCTAATTCACGTCTCATACCTTCAAAGTTATCCCTCTTTAAGTTCAGAACCTTTGTTTCTGAATTAACTATATCACTCTCCATCATAATTAAAGAATTCCACCATATTATGGTCACTCTTACCCAAGGGGCCTCTCACCTCTCATACCTTCTCCTATATCGCCGTATCTTCGCAGACCTCTCATACCTTCCCCTATATTGCTGTGTTTTAGCTCACCTCTCATACATTCCGCATATAGCTGTGTTTTCATGCACCTTCCATAACTTCCCCTATGTCGCTGAGCTCTCGTAAACCTCCAATCACTTCCCCTATATCGCTCCGCTTTCACACACCTCCTATAGCTTCCCCTACATCGCTGTGTTTTTGCGTACCTTTCATACCTTCCCTTATACTGCCCTGTTTTCACACACCTCCCATAGTTTCCCATATATCGCCATGTTTTCGCACATCTCTGATACCTTCCCCTATATCGCTGTATTTTTGCGCACCTCTCATACCTTCCCCTACATCACCATGTTTTCGCGCACCTTTCATAACTTCCCTATATCGCCGTGTTTTCACGCACCTCCCTTACCTTCCCCTATAGCACTGTGTTTTTGTGCACCTCCCATAGTTTCCCCTACGTCGCTGTGTTTTTATGCACCTCCCATAGCTCCACTATATTGCTGTGTTTTCGCGCACCTCCCATAGATTCCCCTATATCGCTGTGCTTTTGTGCACCTTCCATACCTTCCCCTATATCATCGTGCTTTTGTGTACCTCTCATACCTTCCCCTATATCACTGTGTTTTCACGCACATCCAATAGGTTCCTATATATCACATTGTTTTTGTGGAGCTCTCCTACCTTCCCTTATGTCACTGTGATTTCGTGCACCTCTCATACTTTCCCGTACATTGCTGCTTTTTCGCGCACCTCCCATAGTTTCCCCTACATCGTTGTGTTTTCGTGCAACACCCATAACTTCCCCTACATCGCCATGTTTTTGCGCACCTCTCATAACTTCCCCTATATCACCGTTTATTCGCTCACCTCTCTTACCTTCCCATATATCGCTGTGTTTTTTGCACCTCCCATAGCTTCCCTCACATCGCTGTGTTGTTGCGCACTTTTCATACCTTCCCCTATATCGCCCTGTTTTCGTGCACCACTCACACCATCCCGTACATCACAGTTTCTTCATGCACCTCCCATAGCTTCCACTATTTCGCATTTTTCGCGCACCTCCCATAGATTCCCCGATATTGCCATGTTTACGTGCACCTCTCATACCTTCCCCTATATCGCTCTGTTTTCACACACCTCTCATAGCTTCCGCTATATCGCCCTGTTTTTGCGCAGCTCTCGTAGCTTCCCCTATATCGCTGCGTTTTCGCGCACCTCCCATAGCTTCCCCTAAATTGCTGTGATTTCAGGCACCTCTCATAGTTTCCCCTACATCGCCGTGCTTTTGCATACCTCTCATAGCTTCCCCTACGTCACCGTGTTTTCACGCACCACTCATCCGTTCCCCTATATCGCTGCGTTTTCGCGCACCTCTCCTAGCTTCCCCTATGTCGCTGTGTTTTTGCGCACCTCCCATAGTTTCCCCTACATCGCCGTGTTTTTGCGCACCTCTCATAGCTTCCACTATATCGTTGTGTTTTCTTGCTCCTCCCATAGCTTCCCCTATAACGATGTCTTTTTGCGCAAATCTCATAGCATCCCCTATATCACCGTGAGTCCGCGTACCTCTCATACATTCCCGTATATCGCTGTGTTTTCGCACACCTCCTATACCTTTCCCTATATCGCCGAGTTTTCGCGCACCTCTCTTACCGTCCCCTATATCGCTGTGTTTTCGTGCACCTCCCATAGCTTCCCCTGCATCGCTTTGTTTTCGCATTCCTCCCATACATTCCCCTATATCGTTGTGTTTTCATGCACCTCTCATACCTTCCCCTATATCGCCATGCTTTCATATACCTCTCATACCTTCCTCTATATCGTTGTGTTATCACACAGTTCTCATACCTTCCCATATATCGCTGTGTTTTTGTGCACCTCTCATAATTTTCCCTATAACGCTGTAATGTCGCGCACCTCTCATACCTTCCCCTACATCGCTGTGTTTTCGCGCACCTTCCACAGCTTCCCCTACATCGCTGTGTTTTTGCACACTTCTCATAGCTTCCCCTATGTCGCCAAGGTGCATGAAGACATGGCGATATAGAGGAATCTATGGGAGGTGCATGAAAACACAGCCATATAGGGAATGGTATGGGTGTTGCACGAAAACACAGCGATGTCGGGGATGCTTTGAGAGGTGCCTGAAAACACGGCGATATAGAGGAAGTTATGAGAGGTGCGCGAAAAGACAGCGATGTATGGGAAGGAATGAGATGTGCACGAAATCACAGCGATATAGGGGAAGTTATGAGAGCTTCACGAAAACAAGCAAATATATAGGAAGCTGTGGGATGTGCATGAAAACAACGAAATAAGGGAAAGTATGAGAGGTGTGCCAAGACACAGCGACATAGGGGAAGGTATGAGAGGTGCACAAAAACACAGCGATATGGTAGAGCTATGGGAGGTGCACGAATAAACGGTTATATAGGGGAAGGTAAGGGAGGTGCGCGAAAACACGGCGATATAGGGAAGTTATGAAAGGTGCGCGAAAACATGGTGATGTAGGGGAAGCTATTGGAGGTGTGCAAAAACACAGCAATATAGGGGAAGGTATGAGAGGTGTGCGAAAACAATGCGATATAGTGGAATCTATGAGAGGTGCGCAAAAATACGGTCATATAGGGGAAGCTATGAGATTTGCGCGAAAAGACAGCGATATAGGGGAAGCTATGTGAGGTGCGTGAATAGACAGTGATATAGGAGAAGCTATGAGAGGTGCAAGAAAACACAGCGATATAGGGGAAAGTCTGAGAGGTGCGCAAAAATGCGACGATATATTGGAAGCTATGAGAGGTTCGCAAAACACGGCAATGTAGGGGAATCTATGGGAGGTGCACAAAAACACAGTGATCTACGGGAAGGTATGAGAGGTGCAAGAAAACACTGTGATATAGGGAAAGCTATGGGAGGTGCATGAAAACACAGCGATGTAGGGGAAGTTATGAGAAGTGCGCGACAGCACAGTGATGTAGGGAAACAATGGGAGATGTGCAAAGATACAATGATAAATGGAAAGCCATGGGAGCTGCATGAAAACGCAGCGATATAGGGGAAGCTATTGGAGGTGCGCGAAAACACAGCGATATAGGGGAAGCTATCAGAGATGCGCGAAAATACAGTGATATAGGGGAAGCTATGGCAGGTGCACGAAAACACAGCGATATAGGGGAATGGATGAGAGATGAGCAAAAACACAGCGACATAGGGTAAGGTATGGGAGGTCTGCGTAAACACAACGCTATAGGGGGAGGTATGAGACGTGCGCAAAAACAAAGCAATATAGGGGAAGCTATAGGAGGTACGCGAAAACAGCAATACAGCCGAAGCTATGGGAGGTGCGCGAAGACATGGCGATATAGGGGTTGGTATGAGAGGTGCACGAAAATGCAGTGATATAGGGGAAATTATGAGAAGTGCACGACAACACAGCGATGTAGGGGAAGCTATGGAAGGTGCGCGAAAGCACAGTGATATACGGGAATGTATGGGATGTGTGTGAAAACAAAGCGATATAGTGCAATGTATGAGAGGTGCGCGAAAACAGAGCGATGTAGGAGAATGTATGAGAGGTGCTGGAAAACGCGGCTATACAGGGGAAGGTGTGAGAGGTAATCAAAAACACGGTGATATAGGGGAAAGCTATGTGTGGTGCGCAAATACAGAGCGATATAGAGGAAGGTATAAGAGGTGCGCGAAAACAGCGATTTTGGGGAAGCTATGGGAGGTGCGTGAAATCACGGCGATAAAAGGGGAAGCTATGGGAGGTGCGCAAAAACACAGCGACATAGGGGAAGGTAGGAGAGCTCCACAAAAACAAGGTGATATGTAGTAAGCTATTGGATGTGCGCGAAAACACGGCGATGTAGGGGAAGCTATGAGAGGTGTGCGAAAACACAGCGATGTATGGGAAGCTATGGGAGTTGCGAGAAAACACAGTGACATTGGGGAAGATATGAAAGGTGCGCGAAATCACAGCATTCCAGAGGAAGGTATTAGAGGTGAACAAAAACACAGCGATATGGGGAAAGCTATGGGAGGTGCACGAAAACACAGCGATATAGGGGAAGGTATGAAAGGTGCACAAAAACATGGCGATGTAGGGAAAGCTATGGGAGGTGTGCGAAAACACAGCGATATAGGGGAAGGTATGAGAAGTACACGAAAGCACGGTTATATAGGGGAAGGTATGGGAGGTGCGCGAAAACACAGCGATATAGGGGAAGCTATGGGAGGTGCACGAAAGAACAGCAATATAGGGGAAGGTAAGGGAGGTGCGAGAAAACAAGGCGATATAGGGAAGTTATGAGAGGTGTGCGAAAACATGGCGATATATGGGAAGCTATTGGAGGTGTGCGAAAACACAGCGATATAGGGGAAGGTATGAGAGGTGTGTGAAAACAAAGCGATGTTGTGGAAGCTATGAGAGGTGCCTGAAAACACGGTCATATAGGGGAAGCTATGAGATTTGCGCGAAAAGGCAGTGATATAGGAGAAGCTATGAGAGATGCAAGAAAACACAGCGATATAGGGGAAAGTATGAGAGGTGTGCAAAAATGCGGCGATATAGTGGAAGCTATGAGAGGTGCGCAAAACATGGCAATATAGGGGAAACTATGGGAGGTGCGCGAAAACACAGCGATGTTGGGGAAGCTATGACAGGTGTACGAAAACACAGCGATGTAGGGGAGGGTATGAGAGGTGCATAAAATCACAGCATTATAGGGAAAGCTATGAGAGGTGAACAAAAACACGGCGATGTAGGGAAATCTTTGGGAGTTGCACGAAAACACAGCGATGTAGGGGAAGGTATGGGATGTGGACAAAAACACAGCGATATAGGGGAAGGTATGAGACGTACAAGAAAACACGGCGATATAGGGGAAGCTATGAGAGGTGCGCGAAAACACAGCAATGTAGGGGAAGCTATGGGTGGTGCGCGAAAACACAGCGATATAGGGGAAGCTATCAGAGATGCGCGAAAATACAGTGATATAGGGGAAGCTATGGCAGGTGCATGAAAACACAGCGATATAGGGGAATGGATGAGAGATGAGCAAAAACACAGCGACATAGGGTAAGGTATGGGAGGTCTGCGTAAACACAACGCTATAGGGGGAGGTATGAGACGTGCGCAAAAACAAAGCAATATAGGGGAAGCTATAGGAGGTACGCGAAAACAGCAATACAGCCGAAGCTATGGGAGGTGCGCGAAGACATGGCGATATAGGGGTTGGTATGAGAGGTGCACGAAAATGCAGTGATATAGGGGAAATTATGAGAAGTGCACGACAACACAGCGATGTAGGGGAAGCTATGGAAGGTGCGCGAAAGCACAGTGATATACGGGAATGTATGGGATGTGTGTGAAAACAAAGCGATATAGTGCAATGTATGAGAGGTGCGCGAAAACAGAGCGATGTAGGAGAATGTATGAGAGGTGCTGGAAAACGCGGCTATACAGGGGAAGGTGTGAGAGGTAATCAAAAACACGGTGATATAGGGGAAAGCTATGTGTGGTGCGCAAATACAGAGCGATATAGAGGAAGGTATAAGAGGTGCGCGAAAACAGCGATTTTGGGGAAGCTATGGGAGGTGCGTGAAATCACGGCGATAAAAGGGGAAGCTATGGGAGGTGCGCAAAAACACAGCGATATAAGGGAATTTATGAGAGGCACGTGAAAACACAGTGCTACAAGGGAAGCTATGGGAGGTGCGTGCGAACACAGCAATAGAGTGGAAGCTATGAGAGGTGCACAAAAACATGGCGATGTAGGGGAAACTATGGGAGGTGCGCGAAAGCGCAGTGATGTACAGGAAAGTATGAGAGGGGCGCGAAATCACAGCAACATAGGGGAAGGTAGGAGAGCTCCACAAAAACAAGGCAATATATAGGAAACTATCGGATGTACGTGAAAACACAGCAATATAGGGGAAGGTATGAGAGGTGTGCGAAAACACAGCGATGTATGGGAAGCTATGGGAGGTGCGAGAAAAAACAGTGACGTAGGGGAAGATATGAGAGGGGCGCGAAATCACAGCATTATAGGGGAAGGTATGGGAGGTGCACAAAAACACAGTTATATAGGGGAATCTATGAGAGGTGCATGAAAACACAGCGATATAGTGGAGCTATGGGAGGTGCACAAAAACACAGCGATATAGGGGAAAGTATGAGAGGTGCGCGAATACATGGCGATGTAGGGGACGGTATGAGAGGTGCATGAAAACACGGCGATATAGGGGAAGCTATGGCAGGTGTGCGAAAACACGGTGAAATTGGGGAAGTTATGGGTGTTGCGCGAAAACACAATGATGTAAGGGAAGCTATGAGAGATGCAGGAAAACAAAACGATGTCGTGGAAGCTATGAGATGTGCGCGAAAACATGGTCATATAGTGGAAGCTATGAGATATGCGCAAAAAGGCAGCGATATAGGGGAAGCTATGGGAGGTGTGTGAATAGACAGTGATATAGAAGAAGCTATGAGAGGTGCAAGAAAACACAACGATATAGGGGAAGGTATGAGAGGTGTGCAAAAAGGCGGCGATATAGTGGAAGCTATGAGAGGTGCCCAAAAACACGGCGATGTAGGGGAAACTATGGGAGGTGCACGAAAATGCAGCGATGTATGGGAAAGTATGAGAGGTGTGCAAAATCACAGCGACATAGGGGAAGGTAGGAGAGCTCCACAAAAACAAGGTGATATGTAGTAAGCTATTGGATGTGCGCGAAAACACGGCGATGTAGGGGAAGCTATGAGAGGTGTGCGAAAACACAGCGATGTATGGGAAGCTATGGGAGTTGCGAGAAAACACAGTGACATTGGGGAAGATATGAAAGGTGCGCGAAATCACAGCATTCTAGAGGAAGGTATTAGAGGTGAACAAAAACACAGCGATATGGGGAAAGCTATGGGAGGTGCACGAAAACACAGCGATATAGGGGAAGGTATGAAAGGTGCACAAAAACATGGCGATGTAGGGAAAGCTATGGGAGGTGTGCGAAAACACAGCGATATAGGGAAGGTATGACAGCTGTGTGATAACACAGCGATATAGGGCAAGGTATGAGAAGTACACGAAAGCACGGTTATATAGGGGAAGGTATGGGAGGTGCGCGAAAACACAGCGATATAGGGGAAGCTATGGGAGGTGCACGAAAGAACAGCAATATAGGGGAAGGTAAGGGAGGTGCGAGAAAACAAGGCGATATAGGGAAGTTATGAGAGGTGTGCGAAAACATGGCGATATATGGGAAGCTATTGGAGGTGTGCGAAAACACAGCGATATAGGGGAAGGTATGAGAGGTGTGTGAAAACAAAGCGATGTTGTGGAAGCTATGAGAGGTGCCTGAAAACACGGTCATATAGGGGAAGCTATGAGATTTGCGCGAAAAGGCAGTGATATAGGAGAAGCTATGAGAGATGCAAGAAAACACAGCGATATAGGGGAAAGTATGAGAGGTGTGCAAAAATGCGGCGATATAGTGGAAGCTATGAGAGGTGCGCAAAACATGGCAATATAGGGGAAACTATGGGAGGTGCGCGAAAACACAGCGATGTTGGGGAAGCTATGACAGGTGTACGAAAACACAGCGATGTAGGGGAGGGTATGAGAGGTGCATAAAATCACAGCATTATAGGGAAAGCTATGAGAGGTGAACAAAAACACGGCGATGTAGGGAAATCTTTGGGAGTTGCACGAAAACACAGCGATGTAGGGGAAGGTATGGGATGTGGACAAAAACACAGCGATATAGGGGAAGGTATGAGACGTACAAGAAAACACGGCGATATAGGGGAAGCTATGAGAGGTGCGCGAAAACACAGCAATGTAGGGGAAGCTATGGGTGGTGCGCGAAAATGCAGCGATACAGGGTAAGCTATGAGGGCTGAGCAAAAACAGGGCAATATAGGAGAAGCTATGAAAGGTGTGCGAAAACAGCGTGATATAGGGGAAGGTATGAGTTGTGGACGAAGAAACGGCGATGTAGAGGATGGTATGAGAGGTGCATGATTACATGGCGGTATAGGGGAAGTTATGAGAAGTGCATGACAGCACAGTGATGTAGGGAAAACAATGGGAAATGCATGAAAACACGACGATAAACGGGAAGCCATGGGAGCTGCATGAAATCACAGCGATATAGGGGAAGCTATCAGAGGTGCGTGAAAACACAGAGATTTAGGGGATGCTATCAGAGATGCGCGAAAATACAGTGATATAGAGGAAGGTATAGGAGATGCGCGAAAACACAGCGACATAGGGGAAGGTATGGGAGGTCTGCGTAAACACTGCAATATAGGGGAAGGTATGATACGTGCACGAAAACAAAGCAATATAGGGGAAGCTATAAGAGGTGCATGAAACAAGCGATACAGCCGAAGCTCTGGGAGGTGCGCGAAGACATGGCGATATAGGGGATGGTATGAGAGGTGCACGAAAATATGGTGATATAGGGGAAGTTATGAGAAGTGCACGACAACACAGCGATGTAGGGGAAGCTATGGGAGGTGCGCGAATACACGGCAATATAGGGGAAGTTATGAGAAGTGCACAACAACACAGCGATATAGGGGAAGCTATAGCAGGTGTGTGAAAGCACAGTGACATAGGGGAAGGTCTGAGACGTGCGCGAAAACACAGCGATATAGGGGAAGCTGCGGGTGGTGTGCGAAAACACAGCAATACAGCGGAAGGTATGAGAGGTGCACGAAAACACAGCAAAACAGGGGAAGCTATGGGAGGTGCGCGAAAACACAGCAATATACGGGAAGGTATGGGACTTGTGCGAAAACACAACGATATAGTGCAATGAGAGGTGCGCAAAAACACAGCGATGTAGGAGAATGTATGAGAGGTGCTGGAAAACGCAGCCATGCAGGGGAAGGTGTGAGAGGTAATCGAAAACACGGCGATTTAAGGGGAAGCTATGTGTGGTGCACAAATACAGAGCGATATAGAGGAAAGTATAAGAGGTGCGCGAAAACAGCGATTTTGGGGAAGCTATGGGAGGTGCGTGAAATCAGGGCAATATAGGGGAAGATATGAGATGTGCGCGAAAACACAGCGATAAAAGGGGAAGCTGTGGGAGGTGCGCAAAAACACAGCGATATAGGGGAATGTTTGAGAGGTACACAAAAACAGTGCTACAGGGGAAGCTATGGGAGGTGCGTGCAAACACAGCAATATATGGGAATCTATGGGAGGTGCGCAAAAAGACTGCGATATAGGAGAAGCCATGAGAGGGGCATGAGAACACAGTGATATAGGGGAAGCTATAGGAGGTGCGCGAAAACACAGCGACATAGGGGAAGGATTGGGATGTCTGCGTAAAGACGACGATGTAGGGGAAAGTATGAGAGGTGCAAGAAATCACGGTGATATAGAGGAAATCTATGAGAGGTACTTCGCCTCTAGTCTCTTTTACCAAGCCTCCCCTGTAGCCTCTAGCCTCTAGCCAAGACTCTCCTCTCACCTCTAGCCAAGCCTTGCTTCTAGCCTCTAGCCAAGCTTCGTCTCTAGCCTCTAGGCAAGCCTCGCCTCTAGCCTTTAGCCAATACTCGCCACTAGCCAGACCTCGGCTCGCCACTTTAAACTTGTGCAGAGAGATATTTTTTGAAGGTTTTGAAATGATTCCTTCTTTGGCCTACACTAATGCTGGTGTGAGAGGGTTTGGTGGTGTTCCCGGATTTGGGTGTGTCTGTGGATTTTCAATAGTGACGAATCTCAAATCTGTTTCATTCGTAGAGATTATAGGCCCTTTAATTTTTTCAAATCTGTTTGTAGTGTGTTTTTAAATTGGAGGTTGCTACTCAAAATTTGCATAGGAACACCTTCCTGTTTGCCGTTAACGCTCACACCCTCGTCTACTTCCTAACTTAATCTCCGGACCTCATTCCTTGCAACAAACGACTAAATCTGCGCGCACCTCAATAATCCACATGAGCCACCAGAAGCCGTGTGCACCCCTGCATTTTATGACAAACCTCTAAATATCCTCAATCCTCAAATCAGTGCGCACCCTCATGCTGCGTTTTTTAATGTCGAGACAGCCATTTTCTGAACTGTTTGACACGGTTTATGATCGAAGATAATCGCATGTGCGTTTGGATTCAATACGGATTTGAAGTTACACCAAGATTTGCAAAGAATTTACAATGATTATTTTTCTTCCCGAGACAACAATTTTCTGAACGGTTTGAAATGATAGTTGTTCTGAAAAAATCTGTTATGCCTGCGGGTGTGTCAGCGAGGTTGGAGTGCGCACCAATTTGCGGAAGACGCAGAACTAAGGAAGTGACTGTGAAGATGGGTGCGCGCGGAGTTTTGGGGGTGAAAATGATTTGGGGATGCACACTGATTCAGTGCTGCGTTCTCGCACATGAGGGTGCGCACTGATTTGTGTGAGCGTTAACGGCAAATAGGAAAGTGTTCAGGGAAGCAGAAGGTAGGCAGAACTATCCTGACACGGAGTGTAGAAAGTAAAGCGGCAGGCAAAACCTCTCTTGGCACGGAGGGATGGAATTACACAGATAAACTGCGGTGCTGAAGTAAAACTTAGAATACTTGACACGGAGAGACTGAGGTTCAGAGGTCACCATCGGAACTGAATTGGAAGTTGGAAAACTTACCCCGACACGGAGAGACTGAGTTCCACAGATAAATCTCGGGACTGGAGCAAACTTAAACACACAATCCGAAACGGCCAGGAAACGAGAGGCGAGGTATTGCAAGAGGCTAGAGGCGAGAGGCGAGGCACCTCTCATATCTTCCCCTAAATCACTGAGTTTTCACGCACCTCACATACCTTCCCCTTTTTGGCTGAGTTTTCGCTTAACTCTCATACCTTCCCCTATATCGACGTGTTTCATGCACCTCTCATACCTTCCCCTATATTGCCGTGTTTTCATGCACCTCCCATAGCTTCCCATATATCGCTGTGATTTTGCGCATCACCCATAGCTTCCCCCATATCGCTGTGTTTTCGCACACCTCCGATTGCTTCTCCTATATCGCTGTGTTTTCACGCACCTCTGACGGCTTCCTCGAAATCGCTCTGTTTTTGTGCACCTCTGATACCTTCCCCTATATCGTTGTGTTTTCACGCACTTCTCATACCGTCCCCTACATCGCTGCATTTTCACGCACCTATCGTCGCTTCCCCTATATCGACCTGTTTTCAAGCACCTCTCATACCTTTACATATATCACCATGTTCACGCACCTCCCATAGCTTCCCCTATATCACTGTTTTTTCGTGCACCTCTCATACCTTCCCCTATATTGCCGTGTTTTCATGCACCTCCCATAGCTTCCCATATATCGCTGTGATTTTGCGCATCACCCATAGCTTCCCCCATATCGCTGTGTTTTCGCACACCTCCGATTGCTTCTCCTATATCGCTGTGTTTTCACGCACCTCTGACGGCTTCCTCGAAATCGCTCTGTTTTTGTGCACCTCTGATACCTTCCCCTATATCGTTGTGTTTTCACGCACTTCTCATACCGTCCCCTACATCGCTGCATTTTCACGCACCTATCGTCGCTTCCCCTATATCGACCTGTTTTCAAGCACCTCTCATACCTTTACATATATCACCATGTTCACGCACCTCCCATAGCTTCCCCTATATCACTGTTTTTTCGTGCACCTCTCATACCTTCCCCTATATCGCTGTGTTTTTGTGCACCTCTCATACCTACCACTATATCGCCGTGTTTTCGCCGACCTCTCATACCTTCCCCTACATTTCTGTGTTTGAGTGCACCTCTCATACCTTCCTCATATGACTGTGTTTTCACGCACCTCTCATACATTCTACTACATCGCCACGTTTTCGCACACCTCCCATACCTTCCACTATATCGCTGTGTTTTCACGCACGTCCCATACCTTCCCATATATTGCTCAGTTTTTGCGCACCTCTCATAGCTTCCCCTAAATCGCTGTGTTTTCACGCACCTCACATAGCTTCCCCTATATCGCTGTGTTTTCGCGCACCTCGCTTAGCTTCCCCAATATTGTTGTGTTTTCGGTGCCTCTCATACTTTCCCCTATATCGCCTTGTTTTCGCGCACCTCTCATAGCTTCCCCTATATTAATGTGTTTACGTGCACCTCTCATACCTTCCCCTATATCGCTGTGTTTTTGCGCACCTCTCATAGTTTCCTGCATATCACTGTCTTTTCGCGCACCTCTCATACCTACCACTATATCGCCGTGTTTTCGCCGACCTCTCATACCTTCCCCTACATTTCTGTGTTTTAGTGCACCTCTCATACCTTCCTCATATGGCTGTGTTTTCACGCACCTCTCATACATTCTCCTACATCGCCACGTTTTCGCACACCTCCCATACTTTCCACTATATCGCTGTGTTTTCACGCACGTCCCATACCTTCCCATATATTGCTCAGTTTTTGCGCACCTCCCATAGCTTCCTCTATATCGCCTTGTTTATGCGCACTTCTCATATATTCCACTATAGCGCTGTGTTTTCTCGTACCTCCCATTCCTTCCCATTATCGCTGTGTTTTCGCACACCTCTCATAACCTCCCCTGTATCACTGTGTTTTCACACACTTCCCATAACTTCCCCTATATCGCCGTGTTTTCACGCACCTCTCATATCTTCCCCTTTATGGCTGTGTTATCAAGCGGCTCTCATAGCTTCCCCTATATTGCTGTGTTTTCGTGTACCTCACATAGCTTCCACCATATCGCTGTTTTTGCTCACCTCTCATAGCTTGCCATATATTGTGATGCTTTCGCGCACTTCTCATAGCTTCTCCTAAATCGCTGTGTTTTCACGCACCTCACATAGCTTCCCCTATATGGCTGTGTTTTCGCGCACCTCGCTTAGCTTCCCCAATATTGTTGTGTTTTCAGCACCTCTCATACCTTCCCCTATATCGCTGTGTTTTCCCGCACCTCCCATAGCTTCCCCAATATCATTGTGTTTTCACACAGCCCTCATACCTTCCCCTATAACGCTGTGTTTTCGCTCACCTCTTATAGCTTCCCGTATATCACCATGTTTTCGTGCACCTCTCATATCTTGCCCTATATTGCTGTGTTGTAGCATACCTCCCTTAGCTTCTGCTATATCGCTGTTTTCGCACACCTCTCATAGCTTAACTTATATTGTGATGTTTTTGCGCACCTCTCATAGCTTCCCCTACATCGCAGAATTTTCGCGCACCACCGATACATTCTCCTATATCGCAGTGTTTTCATGCAGCTCCCATAGCTTCCTTTATATTGCCATGTTTTCGCACACCTGGCATAGCTTCCCCTACATTGCTGTGTTTTCGCACACCTCTCATAAATTCTCCTATATCGCCGTGTTTTCCGGCACCTTCCATAACTTCCCCTATATCGCCGTGTTTTTGCGCACTTCGCATAGCTTCCCCAATATCGTTGTGTTTTCACGCACCTCTCATAACTTCCCCTTTTTAGCTGTGTTTTCACTCATCTCTCATACCTTCCCCTATATCGACGTATTTCACACACCTCTCATAACTTCTCCTATATCGCTGTGTTTTCACGCACCTCCAATAGCTTCCTCAATGTAATTGTGTTTTCGCACACCTGTCATACATTCCCCTATATCGCTGTGTTTTCGCTTACCTCTTATCTTGCTTCCTGTATATCGCCGTGTTTTCGTGCCCCTCTCAAATCTTTCCCATATTGCTGTGTTGTAGCATACCTCCCATAGCTTGCGCTATATCGCTGTTTATTCACACCACTCATAGCTTCCCCTATAGCGCTGTGTTTTCGCACACCTCCCATACCTTCCCCTTATCGCTGTGTTTTTGCACACCTCCCATAGCTTCCCCAATATCATTGTGTTTTTGCACACCTCTCACACCTTCCTCTATATCGCAGTGTTTTCCTGTACCTCTAATATCTTCCCCTATATCACCGTGTTATCAAGCAGATCTCATAGCTTCCACTATATTGCTATGTTGTAGCGTACCTCCCATAGCTTCCGCTATATCGCTATTTTCGCACACCTCTCATAGCTTGCCATGTATTGCAATGTTATACCAACCCCTATATAGCCGTGTTTCTGCGTATCTCTCATACATTCCCCTATATCGCCATGTTTTTGCGCACCTCCCATAGCTTCCCCTATATTGCTGTGTTTTCTCGCACTCCTCATACCTTCCCCTATATCGCTCTGTTATCACGCACCTCACATGGCTTCCCATATATCGCCGTGTTTTCGCGCACCACTCATATCTTCCCCCTTTTAGCTGTGTTTTCGCTTATCTCTCATACCATCCCCTATATAGCCGTGTTTCTGCGCATCTCTCATACATTCCACTTTATCGCCATGTTTTCGCGCAACTCTGATAACTTCCCCTATATCGCTGTGTTTTCGCGCTCCTCCCATAGCTTCCCCTATATCCCTGTGTCTTCGCTCACATCTCATAATTCACCTGTATCGCCGTGTTTTCGCGCACCTCTCATACATTCTCCTACATCACCGTGTTTTCGCGCACCTCTCATACCTTCCACTAAATCGTTGTGTTTTCGCGCACGTCCCATAACTTCCCATATATTCCTCAGTTTTCACGCACCTCCCATATCTTCCTCTATATCGCTGTGTTTTTTTCAATTTTATTTTTACTTGGATAAGGAATTCACAAATATCATGTACTTTTTTCACACATATAACCTTTTCCATTTTTTTTATATCACGCACCTCTCATATATTCCACTATAGTGCTGTGTTTTCGCACACCTCCCATACTTTCCCCAATATGGCTGTGTTTTCGCGCATCTCTCATAACTTCTCCTGTATCGCTGTGTTTTCGCACACCTCTCATAGCTTCCCCTATATCGCCATGCTTTCACGCACCTCTCACATCTTCCCCTTTATCGCTGTGTTATCAAGCGGCTCTCATAGCTTCCCTTATATTGCTGTGTTTTAGTGTACCTCTCATACCTTCCTCTATATCGCTGTGTTTTTGCGTACCTCCCATAGTTTCCCCTATATCGCTGTGTTTTCGCGCACATCTCATCGCTTCCCATATATTGCTGTTTTTTTGTGCAGCTCGCATACCTTCCCCTATATCGCCGTGTCTTCGCGCACCTCCCATAGCTTCCCCAATATAATTGTGTTTTTGCACACCTCTCATACCTTCCTCTATATCGCTGTGTTTTCACACACATCTGATATATTCCACTATAGTGCTGTGTTTTCGCACACCTCCCATACCTTCCCATTATCGCTGTGTTTTCGCGCACCTCCCATACCTTCCCCAATATGGCTGTGTTTTCGCGCATCTCTCATAACTTCTCCTGTATCGCTGTGTTTTCGCACACCTCCCATAGCTTCCCCTAAATCGCCATGCTTTCACGCACCTCTCATATCTTCCCCTTTATCGCTGTGTTATCAAGCGGCTCTCATAGCTTCCGTTATATTGCTGTGTTTTCGTGTACCTCCCATAGCTTCCGCCATATCGCTGTTTTCGCACACCTCTCATAGCTTCCCCTAAATCGCTGTGTTTTCACGCACCTCACATAGCTTCCCCTATATGACCGTGTTTTCGCGCACCTCGCATAGCTTCCCTTTTTTAGCTGAGTTTTCACTCATCTCTCATACCTTCCGCTATATAGACGTGTTTCACGCACCGCTCACCCTATATCACCGTGTTTTCATGCACCTCCCATAGCTTCCCGTATATCACTGTGTTTTTGCGTGCCTATCATACCTTCCTCTATATCGCTGTGTTTTCGCGCACTTCTTATCGCTTCCCCTATATCGCCATGTTTTCGAGCACCTCTCATAGCTTCCCATATATTGCTGCTGTTTCGCACACCTCCCATAGCTTCTCCTATATCGAAGTGTTTTCGCGCACCTCTCATCGCTTCCCCTATATCGCCGTGTTTTCGAGCACCTCTCATCGCTTCCCCTATATCACCGTGTTTTCGCACACCTCTCATAGTTTCCCCTATATCTACGTGTTTACACGTACCCCTCATAACTTCCCCTTTATTGCTGTGTTTTCGCGCACCTCCCATAGCTTCCCCAATATAATTGTGTTTTCGCACGCCTCTCATACCTTCCCCTATATCGCTGTGTTTTTGCTCACCTCTTATAGCTTCCCGTATATCGCCGTGTTTTCGTGCACATCTCATATGTTCCCCTATATTGCTGTGTTGTAGCATACCTCCCATAGCTTCCACTATATCGCTGTTTTCGCACACCTCTCATAGCTTGCCATATATTGCAATGCTTTTGCGCACTTCTCATAGCTTCCCCTACATCGCTGTGTTTTCGCGCACCTCTTATACCATCCCCTATATAGCCGCATTTCTGCGCACCTATCATAGCTTCACCTATATCACCCTGTTTTCGCGCTCCTCGCATAGCTTCTCCTATATCGTTGTGTTTTCAAGCACCTCCCATAACTTCCCCTATATCGCTCTGCTTTCGCACACCTCCCATTGCTTCCCATATATCTCTGTCTTTTTGCTCATGTCTTACATCTTCCACTATATCGCTGTGTTTTCTCACACCTCGCATAGCTTCCCCTATATCGTTGTGTTTTTGCTCACCTCTCATAGCTTTGCCTATATAGTAGTTTTCTCGCACACCTCTCATACATTCCCCTTTTTAGCTGAGTTTTCGCTCATCCCTCATACCTTCCCCTATATCGACGTGTTTTAGCGCACATCTCATACCTTCATGTATATCGCCGTGTTTTCGTGTACCTCCCAAGCTTTCCTTATATCACTGTGTTTTTGCGCACCACTCATACCTTCCCCTATATCGCAGAGTTTTCGCAGACCTCTCATACCTTCCCCTGTATGGCTGTGTTTTCATGCATCTCCCATAACTTCCCTTATGTCGCTGTGCTCTCGTGCACCTCCAATCACTTCCCCTATATCTCTCTGTTTTCGCGTACCTCCCGTAGCTTCCCATATATCGCTGCGTTTTCGAGCACCTATCATATCTTTCCCTATATCGCTATGTTTTCGCGCACATCACATACCTTCCCATATATTGTTGTGTATTTTGCGCACCTCTCATACCTTCCACTATATCGATGTGTTTCGCGCACCACTCGTAGCTTCCCCTGTATCGATGTGTTTTCGCGCACCTCTCATACTTGCCCCTATCTCGCCCTATTTTTGCAGACCTCTCATAGCGTCCCTTATATCGCTGTGTTTTCGCGCACCTCGCATACCTTCCCCTATATCGTTTTGTTTTCGCGCACCTCTCATACCTTCCACTATATTGATGTGTTTTCGCGCACATCTCATACCTTCATGTATATCGTCGTGTTTTCGTGCACCTCCCAAAGCTTTCACTATGTCGCTGTGCTATTGTGCACCTCCAATCACTTCCCCTATATCGCTCTGTTTTCGCGCACCTCTCATACCTTCCCCATATCGTTCTGTTTTCGCGCACCTCCTGTAGCTTCCCATATATCGCTGCGTTTTCGCACACATCTCATAGCTTTCCCTATATTGCTGTGCTTTCTCGCACCTCTCATACCTTCCCCATATCTCTCTGTTTCCGCGCACCTCCCGTAGCTTCCCATATATCGCTGCGTTTTCGCGCATATCTCTTAGCTTTCCCTATATCGCTATGTTTTCGCGCACCTCCCATAGCTTCCCAAATATCGCTGTGTTTTCGTGCACCTCTCATACCTTCCCATACATCGCTGAGTTAACGCTCCCCTCTCATAGCTTCCCCCATATCGCCGTGTTTTCGTGCACCTCTCTTAGCTTTCCCTATATCGCTGTGTTTTCGCACACCTCGCATACCTTCCCCTATGTCGTTGTGTATTTTGCGCATCTCTCATACCTTCCACTATATCGATGTGTTTCGCGCACCACTTGTAGCTTCCCCTGTATCGATGTGTTTTCACGCACTTCTCATACCTGCCCCTATATCGCCCTATTTTTGCAGACCTCTCATAGCTTCCCCTATATTACTGTGTTTTCGCGCAGCTCGCATACCTTCCCCTATATTGTTGTATTCTCTCGCACCTCTCATACCTTCCCGTATATCGCTGTGTTTCACGCACCTCCCATGGCTTCCCATTTTTCACTATGTTTTCGCGCTCCTCTCATAGAATCCGATATATTGCGAAGTTTTCGCACACCTCTCATACCTTCCCCTAGGTCGCTCTGTTTGCTGCACCTCCGATAGCTTCCCATATATCACTGTGTTTTTGCGCAACTCTCATACCTTCTGCTACATTGCTGCGTTTTTGCGCAGCTCTCATTCCTTCCCCTATTTCGCCGTGTTTTCACGCACCTCCTAAAGCTTCCGATATATCGCTATGTTTTCGCATGCCTATCATAGCTTCCCCTATATGGCTGTGTTTTCGTGCACCTCCCATAGCTTTCCCTACCCCGCTGTGTTTTCACGCAGCTCTCACACCTTCCCCTATATCACTGTGTTTTCACGCACCTCGCATACCTACCCCTATATCACTGTGTTTTCAGGCACATTTCATACTGTCCCCTATATCCTTGCGTTTTCGCTCACCTCTCATCGCTTCCCCTATATCGACGTGTCTTGAAGCACCTCTCATAACTTCATGTATATCGATGTGTTTTGCGCACCTCTCGTAGCTTCCCCAGTATCGATGTGTTTTCGCGCACCTCTCATACCAGCCCCTATATCGCCGTGTTTTCGCAGACCTCTTATAGCTTCTCCTATATCGCTGTGTTTTCGCTTACCTCGCATACCTTCCCCTATATCATTGTGCTTTCGCGCACCTCTGATACCTACCACTGTATCGATGTGTTTCGCGCACATCTCATACCTTCCCCTATATCACTGTGTTTTCACGCACCTCCCATAGCTTCCCATTTTTCGCCGTGTTTTCGTACACCTCTCGTAGCTTCCCATATATTACGATGTTTTCGCACACCTCTCATAGCTTCCCCCAAATTTCTGTGTTTTTGCGCACTTCTCATAGCTTCCCCTATATCGCCATGTTCGGGCGCACCTCCAATAGCTTCCCATATATCGCTGTCTTTTCGAGCACCTCTCACACCTTCCACTATATCGCTGTGCTTTCGCGCACCTTTCGTATCTTCCACTATATCGATGTGTTTTCGCGCACCTCGCATAGCTTCCCCTATATAGCCGTGTTTTCGCTCACATCTCATACCTTCCCCTCTATCGCTGTGTTTTCGTGCATCTCTCATAGCTTTCCATATATTGCAATGTTTTCGCGCACCTCTCATAGCTTCCCCCAAATCGCTGTGTTTTCGTGCACCTCTCATAGCTTCACCTATATCGCCGTGTTTTTGCAGACCTCTCATACCTTCCCCGATATTGCTGTGTTTTTGCGCACCTCTCATACCTTCCCATATATCACTGAGTTAACGCTCCTCTCTCGTAGCTTCCCCCTATATTGCCGTGTTTTCGCGCACCTCTCATAGCTTCCCCTATATCGCTGTGTTTTCGCGCACATCTTGTAGCTTCCCCTGTATCGATGTGTTTTCGCGCACCTCTCATGCCTGTCCCTATATCGCTTTGTTTTTGTAGACCTCTCATAGCTTCCACTATATAGCTGTGTTCTCGCGCACCTCGCATACTTTCCCCTATATCGTTGTGTTTACGCGCACCTCTCACACCTTCCACTATATTAATGTGTTTTCGTACACCTCTCATACCTTCCTGCATATCGCTGTTTTCGCGCACCTCTCATAGCTTCCCCCAAATTGCTGTGTTTTCACGTACCTCTCATAACTTCCCCTATGTCGCTCTGTTTTCTGCATGTCCCATAGATTCCCATATATCGCTGTGTTTTCGCGCACCTCTCATACCTTCCCCTATTTCGCCGTGTTTTCACGCACCTCCCATAGCTTCCACTATCCCACTGTGTTTTCGCGCAGCTCTCATACCTTCCCCTATATCACTGTGTTTTCACGCACCTCTCCTACCGTCCCCTATTCCCTGCGTTTTCACGCACCTCTCATCGCTTCCCCTATATCAACATGTTTTCAACCACCTCTCATACCTTCACTTATATCTATGTATTTTCGCACACCTCTCTTACCTGCCCCTATATTGCCGTGTTTTCGCAGACCTCTCATAGCTTCCCCCATATCGCTGTGTTTTCGCTTACCTCCCATACCTTCCCCTATATTGCTGTGTTTTCACGCACCTCACATAGCTTCCCATTTATCGCCGTGTTTTCGCGCACCTCCCATAGCTTCCCCTACATCGCTGTGTTTTCACGCAGCTCTCATCACCTCCCCTATGTCACCGTTTTTTCCTGCACCTCGCATAGCTTCCCCTATATCGTTGTGTTTTCACGCACATCTCATACCTTCCCCTATATCGCCGTGTTTTTGCAGACTTCTCATCCCTTCCCCTATATTGCTGTGTTTTAGTGCACCTCTCATGCCTTCCCCGTATGGCTGTGTTTTTCACGCACCTCCGATAACTTCCCTTATGTCGCTGTGCTCTTGTGCACCTGTCATTACTTCCCCTATATCGCTCTGCTTTCACACACCTCCCATAGCTTCCCCTACATCGCTGTGTTTTCCCGCACCTCTCATACATTCCCCTATGTTGCTGTGTTATCAAGCAGCTTTCATAGCTTCCCCTATATTGCTGTGTTTTCGCGCACCTTCCATAACTTCCACTAGATCGTTGTTTTTGCGCACATCTCATGGCTTCCCCTAAATTGCTTTGTTTTCGCACACCTCTCATACCTTCCCCTAAATCGATGTGTTTTTGCGCACCTCACAAAGCCTCCCCAACATCGCTGTGTTTTCACGCACCTCTCATACCTTCTCCTATATCGCCGTTTTTTCACACACCTCCCATAGCTTCCCATTTATCGCTGTAAATTCGCTTCCTTCTCATAACTTCCCCTATCTCGCCGTTTTTTCGCGCACCTCCTATAGCTGCCCCTATATCATTGTGTTTTTGTGCGCCTCTCATACATTCTCCTATATCGCCGTGTTTTCGCGCACATCCCATAGCTTCCCCTACATAGCTGTGTCGTCGCGCACTTCTCATACACTCCCATATATCGGCGTGTTTTCGTCCACCTCTCATACCATCCCCTATACCGCCGTGTCTTCGCGCACATCCCATAGCTTCCTCTATATCGCCATGTTTTCAAGCACCTCTCATAACTTCCCCTATATAGCTGTTTTCTCGCTCACCTCTCATACCTTCCCCTGTATCGCTATGTTTTTGCGCACCTCTCATACATTCTGCTACATCACCGTGTTTTTGTGCACCTCTCATAACATCCACTATATCGCTGTGTTTTCGAGCACGTCCCATATCTTCCCGTATATTGCTGTCTTTTCGTGCAACTACCATAGTTTAACCTATATAGCTGTGTTTTTATTTCCCTCTTATACCTTCCCATATATTGCCATGTTTTCGCGCACCTATCATATCTTCCCATACATTGTGATGCTTTCGCACACCTCTCATAGCTTCCTTCAAATTGCTGTGTTTTCGCGCACCTCTCATCGCTCTCCCTATATCTCTGTATTTCCCCTCACCTCTCATACCTTCCACTATATCGCTGTGTTTTCATGCACCTCCCATAGCTTCTCCTACATCACTGTGTTTTTGCGCACCCTCATACCTTCCCCTATATTGCCGTCTTTTCATGCACCTCCAATATCTTCCCATATATCGCCGTGTTTTGGCGCACCGCTCATACCTTCACCTATATCGCCGTTTTTTCACGCACATCCAATATCTTCACATATATTGCTGTGTTTTCGCGTACTCCTGATAGCTTCCCCTATATGGCTGTATTTCTGCTCATCCCTCATACCTTCTCCTATATAGCCGTGTTTTCGTGCTCCTCCTATAGCTTCCTCTTTTTCACTGTGCTTTCACGCACCACGCATACCTACCCCCATATCACTGTGTTCTCAAGCACCTCCAACACTGTTCCCTATATCGCTGCGTTTTCGGTCACCTGCCATCGCATCCCCTATATCACCGTGTTTTCACGCACCTCCCATAGCTTCCCATATATCACTGTATATTTGCTTCGCTCTCATAATTTCCCCTATCTCGCCGTGTTTTTGCGCACCTCCCAGACCTTCCCCAATATGGCTGTGTTTTCGCGCACCTCTCATACATTCCTCTATATCGGCGTGTATTCGTCCACCTCTCATACCATCCCCAATATTGTCGTGTCTTCGCGCACCTCCCATAGCTTAAACTAGATTGCTGTTTTCGCGCACATCTCATGCCTTCCGCTAAATTGCTTTGTTTTTGCGCACCTCTCATCGCTTCCCCTATATTGCTGTGTTTTCGTACAACTACCATAGTTTCCCCTATATTGCTGTGTTTTCGCTTCCCTCTCATACCTTCCCATATATTGCCGTGTTTTAGCGCACCTCTCATATCTTCCCTCAAATTGCTGTGTTTTCGCGCACCTCTCATAGCCTCCCCTATATCGCTGTGTTTTCGTGCACCTCTCGTAGCTTCACCTATATCACCGTCTTTTCACGCACCTCCAATAACTTCCTATATATCGCCGTGATTTCGCGCACCTCTCATAACTACCCCTCTATCGCCGTGTTTTCGCGCACCTCCCATAGCTTCCCAAATATCGCTGTGTTATCGCTCATTTCCCATAGTTTCCCCAATTATGCTGTGTTTTCGCGCACCTCTCATACATTCCCCTACAGCGCTGTGTTTTCATGCAGCTCCCATAGCTTACCCTATATCGCTGTGTTTTTGCGCACCTCTCATACATTCTGCTACATCGCCGTGTTTTTGCGCACCTCTCATAACATCCACTATATCGCTGTGTTTTCGAGCACATCCCATACCTTCCTGTATATTGCTGTTTTTTCTTGCAACTACCATAGTTTCCCCCAAATTACTGTGTTTTCGCGCACCTCTCATAGCCTCTCCTATATCGCTGTGTTTTCCTGCACCTCTCGTAGTCTCCCCTATATCGATGTGTATTCGCACACCTCTCATACCTTCACCTATATCGCCGTCTTGTCACGCACCTCCAATAACTTCCCATATATCGCCGTGTTTTCGCGCACCTCTCATACCTACCCCTCTAACGCCGTGTTTTCACGCACCTCCCATAGCTTCCCAAATATCGCTGTGTTACTGTGCATTTCCCAGTTTCCCCAATAATGTTGTTTTTTCGCGCACCTCTCATACATTCCCCTATAACGCTGTGTTTTCACGCAGCTCCCATAACATCCACTATATCGCTGTGTTTTCGAGCACGTCCCATACCTTCCCGTATATTGCTGTGTTTTCGTGCAACTACCATAGTTTCCCATACATTGCTGTGTTTTCTTTTCCCTCTCATACCTTCCCATATATTGCCGTGTTCTCGCGCACCTCTCATATCTTTCCATATATTACGATGCTTTTGCGCACCTCTCATAGCTT
The DNA here is from genome assembly GCF_030028105.1 of Mobula birostris. Lineage (NCBI taxonomy): Eukaryota > Metazoa > Chordata > Chondrichthyes > Myliobatiformes > Myliobatidae > Mobula > Mobula birostris. The sequence continues at coordinate 1,082,981 of NW_027274693.1, read as the reverse complement.
CCCACAAATTCTTGTGTTTTCGCACACCTCTCATAGCCTCCCCATATCGTTGTGTTTTCGTGTACCTCTCATAGCTTCACCTATATCACCGTCTTTTCACGCACCTCCAATAACTTCCTATATATCACCGTGTTTTCGCGCACCTCACATATCTACCCCTCTATCGCCGTGTTTTCGCGCACCTCCCATAGCTTCCCAAATATCGCTGTGTTATCGCGCATTTCCCATGGTTTCCCCAATTATGCTGTGTTTTCGCGCACCTCTCATACATTCCCCTACAGCACTGTGTTTTCGCGCAGCTGCCATAGCTTACCTTATATCACTGTGTTTTTGCGCACCTCTCATACATTCTGCTACATTGCTGTGTTTTTGCGCACCTCTCATAACATCCACTATATCTGTGTTTTCGAGCACGTCCCATACCTTCCTGTATATTGCTGCTTTTTCTTGCAACTACCACAGTTTCCCCCAAATTGCTGTGTTTTCGCGCACCTCTCATACCTTCACCTATATCGCCGTGTTTTTGCGCACCTCCCATAGCTTCCCAAATATCGCTGTTATCGTGCATTTCCCAGTTTCCCCAATTATGCTGTTTTTTCGCGCACCTCTCATACGTTCCCCTACAGCGCTGTTTTCGCGCAGCTCCAATAGCTTCCCCTATATCGCTGTTTTCGTGCACCTCTCATAACATCCACTATATCCGTGTTTTCGAGCACGTCCCATACCTTCCTGTATATTGCTGTTTTTTCTTGCAACTACCACAGTTTCCCCCAAATTGCTGTGTTTTCGCGCACCTCTTATAGCCTCCCCTATATCGCTGTGTTTTCGTGCACCTCTTGTAGCCTCCCCTATATCGATGTGTTTTCGTGCACCTCTCATACCTTGACCTATATCGCCGTCTTTTCACGCACCTCCAATAACTTCCCATATATCGTCGTGTTTTTGCGCACCTCCCATAGCTTCCCAAATATCGCTGTTATCGTGCATTTCCCAGTTTCCCCAATTATGCTGTTTTTTCGCGCACCTCTCATACGTTCCCCTACAGCGCTGTTTTCGCGCAGCTCCAATAGCTTCCCCTATATCGCTGTGTTTTCGTGCACCTCTCATACATTCTGCTACATCGCCGTGTTTTTGCGCATATCTCATAACATCCATTATATTGCTGTGTTTTCGAGCACGTCCCATACATTCCCGTATATTGCTGTGTTTTCGTGCAACTACCATAGTTTCCCCTACATTGCTGTGTTTTCACTTCCCTCTCATGCCTTCCCATATATTGCCGTGTTTTCGCGCACCTCTCATATCTTCCCACATATTGCAATGCTTTCGCGCACCTCTCATATCTTCCCACAAATTACTGTGTTTTTGCGCACCTCTTGTTTCCTCCCCTATATCGATGTGTTTTCACGCACCTCTCATACCTTTCCCTATATTACTGTGTTTTTGCGCACCTCTCATACCTTCACCTATATTCCGTCTTTTTACGCACCTCCAATTACATCCCATATATCACCGTGTGTTCGCGCAACTCTCATACCTTCCCCTATATCACCATCTTTTCACGCACATTCAGTAGCTTCCATATGTCGCTGCGTTTTCGCGTACACCTGATAACTTCCCCTATATCGCTGTATTTTTGCTCATCTCTGATAGAGTTGCCTATTTCGCCATATTTTCGCACACCTCTCATACCTTCCTCTTTTTAACTGAGATTTTGCACATCTCTCATACCTTCCCCTATATCACCGTGTTTTCGTGCACCTCCTATAGCTTCCTCTTTTTCACTGTGCTTTCACGCACCACGTATACCTACCCCTATATCACTGTGTTTTCGAGCACCTCTCATACTGTTCCCTATATTGCTGCGTTTTCGGGCACCTCTCACCGCTTTCCCTATATCGCCGTGTTTTCGCGCACCTCCCATAGCTTCCCCTATATCACTGTGTTTTCTCGCACCTCTCATACACTCCTCTATAACGGCATTTTTCATCCACCTCTCATACCATCCCCTATACCGCCGTGTCTTCGCGCACATCCCATAGCTTCCACTAGATCGCTGTTTTTGTGCACATCTCATGGCTTCCCCTGAATTGCTTTGTTTTCGCGCACCTCCCATAGTTTCCCCAATAACGCTGTGTTGTCGCGCACTTCTCATACCTTCACCTTATCGCTGTGTTTTTGTGCACCTCCCATGCCTTCCCCAATATGGCTGTGTTTTCACGCACCTCTCATAACTTCTCCTATATAGCTGTTTTTTCGCTCACCTCTAATACCTTCCCCTATATCGCCGTGTTTTCGTGCACCTCTCATACATTCTGCTACATCGCCGTGATTTTGCGCACCTCTCATAACATCCACTATATCGCTGTGTTTTCGAGCATGTCCCATACCTTCCCGTATATTGCTGTGTTTTCGTGCAACTACCATAGTTTCCCCTATATTGCTGTGTTTTCGCTTCCCTCTCATACTTTCCCATATATTGCCGTGTTTTCGCGCACCACTCATAGCTTCCCCCAAATTGCTGTGTTTTTGCGCACCTCTGATAGCCTCCCCTATATCGCTGTGTTTCCGTGCACCTCTTGTAGCGTCCCCTATATCAATGTGATTTTGCGCACCTCTCATACCTTCACCTATAACGCTATCTTTTCACGCACCTAAAATAACTTCTTATATATCGCCGTGTTTTCGTGCACCTCTCATACATTCCCCTACAGCGCTGTTTTCGCGCAGCTCCCATAGCTTACCCTATATCACTGTTTTTTCGCGCACCTCTCATACATTCCTCTACAGCGCTGTGTTTTCGCGCAGCTCCCATAGCTTCCCCTATATCGCTGTGTTTTCGTGCACCTCTCATACATTCTGCTGCATCGCCGTATTTTTGCGCACCTCTCATACCTACCCCTCTAACGCCTTGTTTTCGCGCACCTCCCATAGCTTCCCAAATATCGCTGTGTTACCGCGCATTTCAAATAGTTTCCCCAATAATGCTGCTTTTTCGCGCACCTCTCATACATTCCCTTACAGCGCTGTGTTTTCGCGCAGCTCCCATAACATCCACTATATCGCTGTGTTTTCGAGCACGTCCCATACCTTCCCATATATTGCTGTGTTTTCGTGCAACTACCATAGTTTCCCCTACATTGCTGTGTTTTCGCTTCCCTCTCATACCTTCCCATATATTGCCGTGTTCTCACGCACCTCTCATATCTTCCCATATATTGCGATGCTTTCACACACCTCTCATAACTTCCCACAAATTTCTGTGTTTTCGCGCACCTCTCATACCCTCCCCTATATCGCTGTGTTTTCATGCACCTCTCGTAGCTTCACCTATATCACCGTCTTTTCACGCACCTCCAATAATTTCCTATATATCACCGTGTTTTCACGCACCTCTCATACCAACCCCTCCATCGCCGTGTTTTCGCGCACCTGTCATACCTACCCCTCTATCGCCGTGTTTTCGCGCACCTCCCATAGCTTCCCAAATATTGCTGTGTTATCGCGCATTTCCATTAGTTTCCCCAATTATGCTGTGTTTTCGCGCACCTCTCATACATTCCCCTATAGCGCTATGTTTTCGCGCAGCTCCCATAGCTTCCCCTATATCGCTGTGTTTTCATGCACCTCTCATACATTCTGCTACATCGCCGTGATTTTGCGCACCTCTCATAACATCCACTATATCGCTGTGTTTTCGAGCATGTCCCATACCTTCCCGTATATTGCTGTGTTTTCGTGCAACTACCATAGTTTCCCCTATATTGCTGTGTTTTCGCTTCACTCTCATACCTTCCCATATATTGCCATGTTTTCGCGCACCTCTCATAGCTTCCCCCATATTGCTGTGTTTCTGTCCACCTCTTGTAGCGTCCCCTATATCAATGTGATTTTGCGCACCTCTCATACCTTCACCTATAACGCTGTCTTTTCACGCACATAAAACAACTTACTATATATCGCCGTGTTTTCGTGCACCTCTCACAACTACCCCTCTATCGCCGTGTTTTCGCACACCTCCCATAGCTTCCCAAATATCGCTGTGTTATCGCGCATTTCCCATAGTTTCCCCAACTATGGTGTGTTTTCGCACACCTCTGATACATTCCCCTACAGCGCTGTGTTTTCGCGCAGCTCCCATAGCTTACCCTATATCGCTGTGTTTTTGCGAACCTCTGATACATTCTGCTACATCGCCGTGTTTTTGCGCACCTCTCATAACATCCACTATATCGCTGTGTTTTCGAGCATGTCCCATACCTTCCCGTATATTGCTGTGTTTTCGTGCAACTACCATAGTTTCCCCTATATTGCTGTGTTTTCGCTTCCCTCTCATACTTTCCCATATATTGCCGTGTTTTCGCGCACCACTCATAGCTTCCCCCAAATTGCTGTGTTTTTGCGCACCTCTCGTAGCCTCCCCTATATCGCTGTGTTTTCGTGCACCTCTCGTAGCCTCCCCTATATCGATATGTTTTCGCACACCTCTCATACCTTCACCTATATCGCTGTCTTTTCACGCACCTCCAATAACTTCCCATATATCGCCATGTTTTCACGCACCTCTCATACCTACCCCTCTAACGCCGTGTTTTCGCGCACCTCCCATAGCTTCCCAAATATCGCTGTGTTATCGCGCATTTC